>NW_027110755.1:631769-705886 GCF_000696795.3 Halyomorpha halys | reverse complement strand
TAGTCCAATTGATTTATAAATTCAAGAAACGTTTGAACTTTTTAGCGTCAAAATAAAAAAAATATATATTAACAATAAAACTATATTTTATTAAAATATTATCCCTTTAATAAAGGTCATGGTGGTTTTAATAAAGGTCATTTAATAATAAATATATCATGGCTTAAATCGTGGTAATTTGTAAGTCCTTAAATATCAATAATATTATTTTTAAACAATTAAAAATTATAATTCTAAAAACATCTCCACTTAACCATCATTTTGTAGGATACCTAGATTATTTTTTCTGTCTTCTAGAATTCTTAACAGATGTATTTTTAAAATAATATAATATATTTTTCGGATGAGCTATCATATCTTAAACAACATTATGACAGCTAGATATGGATATCCAGAATGTCGCAGCGATTAGTTAATGCATGTTCCTACCTAACTTACAAAATTATATTACAATTGTGAAATTTATTCTAAAAATATTTAATCTATTCGATATGTGTTCATACTCTTATTAGGAAGGTGTAATTATCATTAATATAATTACAGAGCATACAAGTTATATTTCGGAGTAAGTGATGAATTTCTTCATATTGGCGAAATGTATGATTTATAACGGCCGGCTATGTCGTTAGCTGCCTCAGCATATCTAATGGGCGGCCAGCTCTGCTCTCTCTTTAATTTGGTGATTATGATTTGCATTTTACAGCCGATAGCTGTCATGTAAGTTGTCCTTATAAATATTATCGCAGCTTATTGGGCCTCCGTCGGGTATGCGATAATAAAAAGATTGATTGCCTTTATTTGGTCATTAATGCCCAACATTCCCTTTACGGAACTGGAGGAATGAAAAGGTGGCTGAGGAAGGCGAATTTATTAGAGAAGATGTGTGTAATCGATAGAATTGTATCAAAGCTTTTGGTGTTTGATTTTAGTTATTTCTAAACTCTCTAAAGGGAGGTGAGTTATAACTTAAGCAACTTCCTAACTGCAAAGGCGTTGGGTCGACTCCAGGAGGGTTGAATTTAATTTCATTACATGGAATAAAAAATTTATATTTTCCTCACACTGGTTGAATAGGTTGGTTACCTTTAGGATAAATCTTCTCCCTGTATCAAAGATGATCAGGTAGGCCATTGATGTTTTGGAGCAAGAAGAAACAAATAAAAAGATTTTAATTAAGTTGTTAAATTAAGGATCGAAATTTACTTTACTTAAAAAAATATTATAAATATTCAAACGCTTTAGTTGTAAATCACACATTATTATAAAACAGGAAAAATGTATATAAAAAAACCTTTTTTTTCACTTCCTTCAATATCATCTGCTCTTTTATTAGTTAAATGGGATTTGATTTTCATCATAGCTTAAGAGGTTTAGATAGTGCGAAATTTTGATTCAATGAAATAGCTGATTTCAAAAGATATGAAGGAAAAAATTAACTAATTTTTGATATATAAATTTGATTGAAACGTTAACCACCTTAATTTTGTCATTTTCAAGAGGAAACGAAATTTCAGTTAATAACTCCCCTAATGTAATATGGTTAAAGGGTAGAATTCCATCTAATTTTCGAAAAATTCGTGCATTGATTAAAAAATCCGTTAGAGTTTTTCGATTTCAGTATTCCACGAAAATACTGAAAAAGTACAGTTCTTTATTTTACAAATATAATTTTTAAAAAGTATATCAGTTGTTTTCAATTTCGCAAAGGTACGATTTAGTAGATTAGTTTTAATTTTAACATTTACCGGTTCATTTATATTTTTGAACTATATTCTTACTATCCCTCTAAAGTTTTTGATAAATCATAAAAAGGTTTTTGTTATACATTTGTTTATGTAATTTTTCTATTTGTTACATTATATTTTTCTCATTCCGCGGTTTTCTTAATAATCTGTTTAATTTCTATTTTTAAAACATGTTTATACATACATAATCAATTCTAAAACAGTACTTCTTGAAATGTTATCCAAATAAGAATAAGACAAAGTGTAACTAAAAAACTTGTGTAGTTGAATTTCTGACGGCTCCTTAGGGAGCGAATTCCATAATTCGCCATTCTAATAGCCCACGATTCTATTGTGATCGATCACTGTTTGGAGTTTATTGGTGTTGACATGTCAATGATAATCATCTCTGATTCTAAAAGACTCTTTCTTACATCTCAGCAACATTGTAAAATTTGATAAATGTTTTAAAGCCTGTTTTTTATAAACGGCGCCAAAGCTTTAAAATTGTATAAAAGTTTACTCTTGGTGGTGAATATTTGGTAATGTACTTCAACAAATTTTTGTCTCTGTGCAATCGAAAGGTGAAAAGTAATTTTTTCACAAATATTCTCTAGAAATTTTACTTTCCTAAACTTTGTTTTATCTTTAGTCTCAAAAAATAGTATTACAAATATATGTCATTATTTTAAATTTTGAATCATAATTATTTTTTTTGTGATTTCACAAAATCTGAAATTTCATCAAAAATCATTTTCACTTCCAACTTGTACTTGAAATCAGTCAGATTATGGTGAGATGTTCACATTTTTTTTAAAAACTTTATAGAAGTATTATCATTTTTTTTGGGGGGGAGGTTGAATATTTCCAAAATACTTCCTATTTCTTCCTCACATTTATTTAAATTAAATGAATTCACTAGCAATCACATGGTGGCTGTTGGACGCTTGCTCATATCAATTTCTCAAAAAAGAACTCATCGCCCTGCATATTTCCTCTCCAAAATCACGCTAACATTTTAATAGATCTTTATTGCTATAATCTTTTTTAATGTGGCGTTATAGATGTTTTTATAGATTATGACATATATTAGAAAGCGTAGAAAAAAACTAGAGATGCCATAAATTATTAACATTAGTTGAAAAGATAATTCAAACATTTTTATGTTGAAATAATGCAATTATTATTTATTATTTTTTTTAATTATTTTGAAAAATTAAAATATTTATTGTAGAGTTAATTACCTTCGTTTAACACATTATGATAAAATAAGTGAAAAATAATTCCCAATTTGGTTGAGAGCTTTTGATGCTTCAGTAACCTGAAATAGGGAGGGTGTCATTGGTTTGGCATGTTATTGTAGGCCCCAGGACTTAAATGACTAACTAAAGTAACTAAATGAGTCATTTTGAATACGGCTGGCTTCTGTACCTGACCACATGACTTCATGACAATTGATATAAATCTCAAATTAATTTTTTTATTTTGTTTGTTCAAACTGTTGTTTCGGACCGCAGTGTGTTTGTGCAATTGCACATCAATTATAATGTATCTCCATTAAAGTTATAATTTAATTGATTTTTAACAAATGAATGCATCGCATCGCTGTTTGCGCGGAATATGTTGTTATCATTTTAATGATCTGATAAGTCTATTCTGTTTTCTTACAATCATTTAGAGCCCGGTATTGACAATTTGTTATGGGACTTTGGACGTTTTATTTACAAATAGAATTTAGTTGAAATTAGATCATCGAGTTCTTCAGATGGAGCCGAATGTCGGGTACGGATCAAAGTACATGGCTCCATCCCGGTTTCCATTAGAACTTCCGATATGACAATCGGGGAGCTGATCTGGTTAGCCAATTAGGAACATCTCGTTCCTTTCATATTTTCGTTTTACCTATCTCCTATATCAGCTCTAATGAGATTCATAAAATTCTTATTTCCCAATATGCATGGATCAAGATTTATATAGTTTGTAATTTAGGTTCAAGGGTATTTCTGGAGATGCGTGGACTGTCTATAGAATTACAATGTTACGTAAATCACGTAGTTGTGCTTTTTCTGAAATCGTATGGATCATTTTATAAATCATACTATAATTCTTTATCCATTTATGTTGTGGTAAATACTTCCTTTAGGTTATTGGGCATGGAACGTTTTTATTACTGTTGTAATTGTATTATTTTAATTACTTCAGTCAAATGGTTAAAACGGTTTTGATGTTCTTATTATTTTCATCTTATTATGTCCTTTACCATGTTTTTATGTTATGATAAATGCTATCCCATTTCGAAAACGATCTTATAATATTCAGGAATGTACTTATAACTTTCTTAGTAATCACACTAGGGGTTGCCAAAGCTTAAGGCAGATATTCAAAAACCTCTTCTCCATCCTTTTTAACTAATTAATTTATCCCAAGCATATATTATAAGCTTGAATTTTATTTTGCATTCCCACGTTTGCAGCAATATGCTTAAGATTTTTTTAATGATGCTTATTTATTTTTTTATTGCAGGCTGTTATAACTACCGTTAATAAAATATTGACGACTGTATTCTTTAAATCGTTAAACGAGGTTTAACTTTATTTCTAATCTTCATAGTTTTTTTTTGGCCTAATATTTTTATGCATATTGTAATCAATAGTTGTTTTATTTATTTTTTAAAAGGACCTCCCATCAAAAACTGGCGCCCTGGGACATTGTTCTATTGACCAAATTGTAATAATAAATCAGGACCTGGGAGTTAATATTATGGTTGATCTTTCATTAAGTTTTACATTCGATTATAGATTTATAATAATTTCACAAAGCAGATGGATGAATTTGTTGAAAATAATAATGTTTAAACTTTTTAGTTGTATTCCGTGGTACGAGCCACAGACGTTTAGCACATTTAGCATTCCGATTTCAGAAGCAATGCTGGTTCGAATTCGGCTTGGGCTGGTTGACTTTTCGTAGTGGACCTTCAGAATAGATATCGGCTTTCCCACTCTGGCTAGGATAGTCTGGTAACATGTAGGATAATCCGTTTTTTTACTTCTAGTTGTGGAACATAAACCGCAAATAAAAATATATATATATATATATATATATATATGTATATGACTTGCAAAAATAAACTGTCTTAGCATTGATGTGTTCAATGCTAGTGACTTCAACTTATCACGGAAGTTCTAACATTTCTAGTATGATTTAAACTTATATTATGAACCTTTTCTTTTTTTTAAATTACTTTAGCTACCAATTTTTTTTTTTTTTCATATGTGACTAAATTGTTGGCATATCTTTCTCGATACCGTGGGATTGATGAGCCTTAAAACCGGATTGCTCCCTTTCTTTTTTTGGGTCTCTAAACCTGGCTTTTAATACTTATATACTTTGTTGTCATAAAGATTTCCACTTATGATAATTAAAGGACCTTTTTTATACCTACATATATACTTCTTTTTAACATAAATTCGTAATAATCTAAAAGTAATGAATTCATTGTGGAAGGCTACTGAAATGATTTTAATACCCGACTGCATTTCCATTAGTTGTTAATATATCCTATACTCCCATAAAACTTCCCTATACTCCTATATACTCATCACACACAGATATGTATGTTGTAGTTTTAAGTTTGCAGCCCCTTAATTTGCTGACAGAAATAAACAACTTGAATCGTTTTCCTGGGAGAATACTATTAAGAAAAGAATATATCAATGAATCGAACAATAAGAAAAAAACCAAAACAAAGACTCCAATTTGATAAGATTGCCAAAATTCTGAAAAGAGGACCTTTTGGAACTGATCCTGTATGAATATTAATTGAGTTAGATTTCCCTTTCGGAACGCACTAGCCGATTAATTTAGCCTTTTTAGATAATTCCTGTATTGGTAGACAGTCATTTATTTTCCCGCGATTTACGATAGATTGAGGGCTGAGTAACGGTTCTCCCTTAAGGAGCCATCGTTAGGTTGGCAGCCTGCTTCTCATTGTCCTGCAGTTTCGCTAATGATAACGAAGATAGATGAAGTTTCATCTTTTACCTTTAGGGTGTTGTCCCGCCCAACCTTCAGTGGAATCAACCTGTTTCTAAAGTGATTTTTTTTTTCTTTTGATATCTCTTACAACCCCTCTGCTCTTTTAATCTTCCCTTCAAGGAAGTGTTCTGGTTGTTTTCATACTTGTACAGAACTGATATACTTGATACCTTAAAACGAACAAATACCTTAATTGAAAATTTTTATTTTTTGTTTGGTAAGTATTTTTAAATCAGTAACATTTTTCACCAATTGTTGTAAACCACTACAGATATTTTATAGAAGTTGTATAATGTATTATCATTAAAATGCTTCTGTAGTTCTTGTTATGTTAAAAATATTGCTAAATTATATGTTCTGTTCTTAACACATTAAATTTACGACTAATAAAAGTTCTTAACCTTCTATTCATACATGGCAATATTGTCTATATATATTTCAAGAGCTCTCTCTAATAAGGAAAATAAGAAAAAAATAACCATCTTATCTCTGACCCAATTTAAATTTACTTCAGTTTTGGCGTAGTATGATCCTAAGCGTAATTACACTCTACTTGACGGAAGGGGTATGTTGGAGAGGGTAAACTGCCAGAAAAAGTGAGCCAAAGAGGCGGGCCTTATGATGAACTGCAGGGGCGTGGTAGGGTGTACACCAATCACCGGTTGCATTTTGTTTCAGTTTCGATTACAATGGCCGACAGTCCTAATGATCACAACGTAAACCTTGTGGTCGTGATCAGTCCTCCTCTTTTTGGCTTCACTTCCTCATTGAAGGATAGTAGGGTATTCTATAGATGAGGTTAAGGGCTATCGGAATTGAACCTTTGGGCCATAAGGTCTTAGTATTATTGTTATGAAGTTAAAGTATGTTGTTAAGGAAATGAAGGTCAGACTATAGTTCAGCATTTAATATAGTAGTGCAGCTTGACTGGAGAAGCCAGAATTATCTTCTTTATCGGATTACAAATGCAGTGAGCTTGATCTACGTTAGGTACGATAAGTAGGTGATGATGATGTCATCAAATATTTGTTAATACTGTCATTGGTATCGATTGTACTACGTCGTCCTATCTGATTTTTGATAGTATTGATGTAACAGATGACCGACGTGGGTGGTTCGTGAATGCCCTTTTGTAACCGATGAATACTAAATACACATTTTTCTTGAATTATATTAGCCATTATTATCCTTATCTTTTTTGCAATCTGTTCCCTGTTTGAATGGGATTCAAATCGGTCCTCGACTTCAGAAGAGGCCGGCTCTATTCTCGTGTGGGACCTCTTACGCAGGCCGAGACTTGCCAAAAAACTGGTCCCACATATCTGACGCGAACAATCAGTCGGGCGACCTTGTCATTGTTCGTCTTGGGTCTTAGGAGGAATGTCGGAAATACCGTGGATGGATTGTTTGCTCAGGTCATCTAGTTTGGAAGAACATATGTGTCGTAAAGATCGGTTGTTAGTGAATGAACTTTCTTTGGAACATTGTAGTCTAGTCAGTATCTAAGTTTTAAGTAAGTAACCCCTAATTTTATTGTATATACTACTTATAGACAAATATTTAATTTGCACATAAATTTGTACTTAACCCAATATTGATTTGAAACACCTTGACTATGGATGAATAGCCACAATTAACAGCGTAGAGTATAAAATATTTTCCTTAAAAATCATAAATTTATGTGTCCATATGTAAATTATAAGATGATGGTACCTATGGTAACAGACAATTTTTAATTGTACTAACAAATTGGAAATATTGTATAATTCCGTATTGGTTGTATTTGTAGTGGAAAATTAATAATCTTAATCAATAGATTTTACTTAATCATTGAAATTGAAGGATTTTTGTTACAATTAATTAATTTAATAAAAGTGCATATGTTTTTAAATGTTGCTTTTTAATTTTATTCATCATCTAGTATATTTTCAATTAGTTTAAAAAACATTACAGGAATCTTTGAAAAGAAAATCACAGACATATGTGTATCTGAGTAATATCCTAATATTATACAGATGGCCATAACGTTATCTTAAGGTTGGTGACTTTTCGAAGGTTAAAGTTACAACACGAAACAAAAATTCGTCGTACAAATGAAAAACGTTTTAAAATTGGTAAATGAAGTGACACAATTGAATTCATAGATAAGGTTAGCGATAACTGATATTTATATCATGGCGCATGCCTGGCAGGAATTTCCTTTGTGTATGAAAAAGTATTATACCTTAAAAACAAGATTAGGGAGATAGAAGTTTACCTTTCAAATCTTATATTCGTATATATCATATAACATATAAAGGTACAATAACATTAATTAACTGAGATATAGTAGTCACTGGGGTGACTGGAATCAGAAATATATTTTGCTGCTAATGTGAAAGATATATTATTTAATAAATTTAAGTAACAGCTATAGTTTTCCCTCAAGTACTAAGGGACTGGTTTATTAGTATCTTTCATATACCGAGGAAGTCAAAATATTACTGAAAAAATTAACAATTAACAATAATTTGTGCAATAGAACCAAGTAATTAGGCTGGACAAATAAACGAATTAAATATATATAACAATATCTGAATGCTCCATAGTTCAAAGTCCAGTTTGTTCAAATTTATATCAATTTATTTTTTGTGAACTTCTGGTTCTATAAAAGTAGTTAAGTGATATCAAAACATGTATTGCAAACCTTTTTTTTTTCAATATCCCAAAACTTTGAATATCAGACTTGAAACTATTGTGCTTTAAGGCATTAAAGTGTGTGAAGGTTAAAAAAAAAAAAAAAAATACGTTAGTTAAAAAATTAAGAATATATGTATTTTTTTAGGGTCAATCAATTGAGCATATATAGATCAATAGATTGCTTTAAATACTCTTTGGAGTATTTAATCCCGTACCAACGCAATATTCCGTACCAACGCAATATTCCGTACCAACGCAATATAGTTTCAAACAGCTTGAAACATCACCAGGTTTTTCAGAGCTTCAGAACATGTTTGCTTGTAATGTGGTAAAAAAATTTAGTAAAGGTTGTTGAGAGATAAATCGGTTTATTCAGCGATTTCCTTTTGTTCTTTTATAAAATTCGTGAGTGTAGATAATGGCTATTCTAAACCATATTATTGGCGCCCATTTCCATTGAAAATTACTTATCGCAGCAGAGCGGGTGCTCATTCTGCACCAGGTCATCCCAGTCACGAAAATGTCTGCCCGATCATCTCATTTTTGTTCATGTTTTCCCTCAGAAAATAAAATAAAAGTCTTTGATTTGACAGACTCTTCTTGAGCTACTTAATCCCGAAATGAATGTATAATGTAAGTTGAAGGATTAATTATCCAATCGATCATGGTGCTGACCACACTGCCTGTAAGCATACCTGTTGGAGAATCTGGCTCCTTTACTGGCTTAGAGTAATTCATGAGCTGTTATGGGATTAATTTTTAAAAAAATTTTTAAATTTAATTAATACAACTAATAAAAGGTTATGATATCTAAATCATACGAAAGGAAAAAAAAAGTGTGTGTGTCAAGGCTTAACCGATTTCGCCTAAATTAAAGTTTATTGTATATGAGGACATTTAACGATAGCAGTTAAATCCTCGTTGCCTAAGTACTATTATTACTTTTTTTTCTAAAGTAGTATTATAGGCACTTAGCGATAGTAGTTACTGGGTAATAACTTCCTTATTTACTAGACCCTCTCCCCCCTACCAGTAAAGTGAGACGATTTGCCATTTGTCGACAAATAGCGAATGTATATCGGCCGAGTCCTTGACAAAGTTTGTTTTTTTTCCTCCGCGGCAGATACTATTTAGGAGGACCTCCTCGTGGGACAAAGGGCCGCGCTAAAAGAAACCGAGACAAATTCCTGGGATGAAAATGTAAGAGGTCAAATGATAGCTGTGAGGTAGCTGGCTTAGAATTTGTACCTTTGATAGCCCCCTGTAAAAGCATACTTGTCCTTATTTTTTTTCTTCTTTTTCCTTCAACCACTTCATTATAGATTCTAAAATTTTAATTTGCATACAACACTCCGTTCACCAACCTTTACAAATTCGATTACTAGAATCATTAACGACAACTTGGATACATGAATTTCGGTACTATTTAATAACACTAAGAAACAAATGATGTAATTTATCTGAAAAATTATTTTTATATTACAAAACAGATTTTTACCTTAATATAAGACCATTTATCCTAATTTAGTATCGTTATTGCATAGTCTCATATTGGTATCGCTGAGAAAGTTTGACCCTCACAGACTTGAAGAACTTGTTAACTGAAACGGTGAGTGGGATAAGCTATCTTAGTGGAGTGGATAGTAACCGATTTCAACAATGATATGCAACAGAACAAAAAAAATAGATTTTTTTTTTCAAAAAATTTACATACCTATCTAAAACGATTTTGATATATATTCTTATTGTTATGGCGCGCAATTCCCTTCCAGCATCAAAATGTTGGACCATAATTTTCAATTCCCAATTAAAAAAATAAAAGGAAAAACTTACCAACTGTTGAGTCTATCTTCGTAAAATCATTAATATTTATTATTATCAATATTACTATCAGTTATTTATTATTATCAATATTATTATCAGTCACATATTTGAGGAATGTCATTTTATTCCGCGAACTTGAGTAGATTGGGAATAGGACCGAGTGTATCAGATGCTCTGAATGATGACCAGAAGAACGTGGAAATGGTTTTGGTTTTCTTAAAAAGGAATGGCCTTTTGAATAAGATTTAAACCGGAAGATTTGTTATACGTACTAAAAAATTCCAAAAGAAGTAATTATTTATAGAGTAAAATAAAGTGAAATAAAATTATAAATATAAATGAAATAGAATTATAAAGCGCAAACATGGGCGTTGATGACCTCAAGGTTTTACGCCCTTACAACAACAACATTATTAATATTACTTAATGGATTCAGCTACTTACCTGCATAGTTCTCTAATTCATATCCTACACTTTTATACTCGATTCTGATTGGCCTTGATTTTACACCATCCGCTCCCTCTTGCCTATGAATCTTCAGTTAAATAAACTTCTTCCCTATTCAAGGTACTTTCACTAAACTTAGTGACTTCTGGTTTGTGGTATATATAAAAATTAATTCAGCGTTAGATATTCTGTTACTGTTTTTTTAAAAACATTGTAATCTTACGGCAGACCCTAATCCCTTCGAACCTTTCTCGTTAGACGCATATACCTGTACTTTGCTTATTAAAACTAATCCTAATGAGCAATTATTCTTAACTTATCTCTATTGTTTAAATCAGTGATTCCCAACCCAAAGAAACTTCGGACCACTAAGCCGTAAATTGAAGCATGTGCGACCCACCTCCACTCTCGACTTGGAGCAACGGGGGCCCCCACACAATAAATTTAAAAAAATAGGTTACTTGATGCATAAAAGTGTATTTTACGTCACAATTGCATTTTTGTGTTTATAACTTTCAGCAGACAAACTAAAATTTGGGAAAAAAACTAATAAAATAGTTTTAACTATAAATCATTAAAAAAATATGTGTTGCCGAATCCTCTAGCTCACGTATGGTAACTTCCATGTACAACTAATTCCATAAATTTCTTTATAAGCAGTAATTATTTTTTATCAATTTTCAGCTAGACTACAACTAAATTAAATTTATCGTAACATTATGAACGACGAAAATATGATACACAGAGCCAGAAGCACAGACAGGTTGGACATCTTCAGATGCTAAGAATAGCAGAGAAGAACTCGCGGGCGGAAGATTACAGGGTATCAAGCTACCTTCCTGACAGAGGTGTGGTAGTCGCGCCCCCTCTCCAACAGCATTTTAATATTAATTCACCCAATTGAAAATTCCGTGTCGGGCTTCTTCACTTTTGATTTCTAGCCATGTTTTAAATCTTATTCATGAGTGAATGTATAAACAGAATTTAGAACACTATGAAGTGATGTTCTTTCTTTTTTACACGGTGGCTATTTTTCGATAACCTTTGTTTATAATCAATTTTTAGAACATTAACTTTTATACTTTTTAAAAATTGGTTATAATCCTGAAATACATTGTTTGTGTTATTCTATTTTTATATTTAAATTTCTTTCCTAATGAAAGAGGGATATATTGTGTTTCTTCTTTTAATGAGGAACATATCACTGCTTTACTTAAGTACTGGTACATCTGACTAAAAAGTTTTTATTTAATTTTTAATTGGATATATTCTAAATTTAGTATCGTAAATTGCGGTTACATTCTCTATTTAGGTTGTCCTGAAAAATGGTCTGGTCTGGTGTTGTTAAAATGTAATCCCATGTAAAAAAAAATTATCAGATGTGCCAAAATTAAAGTAAAGCGATAATATGTGATCTTTGAAAACAAATTGCGCGTATTTCGAGGCTTATTTATCACTCCACTTTGAATTAATCATATAGATAAGTGCGAGTAAAAACTGACTATTGCTACAATAACCATGAACATATGCAAATAAATTTACTTATAAATTGAGTTTATTTAATCATTTTCTTGTAATTCTCCATTTCCTTCTACAATGTTATATTTTAGAAAATTATACACCTATATTACTACTTTTGTTTTCAAACTGGGAAAGTATTTTTCCTATTTTCTTCTTCAATTGACTATCATATTATTTTATATTTATCTATTTTTTACTGTCTCTAACAATGAGAAAAGTAAATTATTTCGAATACTCAAAATTAAATGTATATTGGAGAAAGCTATTTTAAAAATTATGCATTTTCTGCCTGACAGCGCCGATTTGCATTAATATAAGACCTAGATGATATTGAAGAATGTAGAATTCTACATTGATAGATATAATAAAGAGAACATTTAGCAAGACTTGTATTGGTTATTTGGACTCATGTTAGTCGAACATGTGTATATTCATTGAAAACTCAGATTCCAATTTTTTCACAATTGTAATATTATGGCTTAGTGTTTATTTCATAAATATATACCTGAAAATTTAGATAATTTCATTCGATTTATTAATTATTCTGATGTAGTATTGTGAAACTATTCCTCCAATCTGATCATAACTCATCGTACTGCCTTATAGTCTACCTTCATCCTTCTGCTAATGTTATTAACGCCTCCTCCATAAACAATCGCCTGCTTCTAGCTAAGGTGCAGTAAACATATGCGAAATCAGCAGGTTCGTAACTTGTTTATTATGCAGCGAGTTCTTTCCTAGGGAAGGATGACGCGTGAAATTGTATTATCGTAGTATAAACATGCGTTGGATTCTTTGGTAAAGTGTAATAAAACTAGTCTGTCGGGATTTGTTTGATATTTATTAAGTATGTTTCTGCTTATGAAAAAAAAGAAGATAATTAGAAGAAAAAATCCGTTAATTAGCGTAAGTTAATACGGACCTGAGATTGGGACTCTTGTTTTGTGGGTGGTATTAATGGCTGAAGTATAATGGTCATCCTTATTTGGATTGACTGCCTTCTATTTTCAACCATTATCTAATAATGAGGTTCGTTAGTGGCATTTGCATATCTTAGATATTTTCATCATATTAATTAACTTGACACGATTTATTGGTCTCTTCTATGATTGATGCCACGAGCGTTAATCTGCAAAGCTAGTTTTACTGCTCAGTTATTGTATTTTTATTAACTTTATCAGTCTGGATATAGCGATTATTTCCTTTTGGGTTATAAACAGTAATTTATTATTAAAATTTTTCAATTTATAAATTTATCTGAATAGTAGATAACGAATATTCATGCATAGATATATCATTGGGTTGTTGAAGAATCTAAAAAAAAAGTCATGTAAAGTTTCGTTAGTATTTTTTTTTTTTAACCATTGTATTTTAAGATATGGAAAAAAAATTTAGTTACTGCAGTTGTTTATTCAGGGTCTTTTGTTTCATTCTGACCTGCGGGCCCCCAGCCAAATCGTCGAAGGTAATATCAAAGTTATTTCCGTTATAGGGACTTGGTTCTTACCAATACTAATTAATCGTTATGTATTTTGTTGAGGGTAAATGTTATATGTTAGTTTATTCGTTGGACCAGTGGGGTGTTACTTAGAAACTAATGTCTTTTCAAATTTTATTAAGTTCTAAAATTAGTTAGTATGTGTAACATAAGTGTACAATTACGTACAAAAATATCCACTTTTTTTTTTTTAATTTAAAAGATTTATGTGTTTAGAGTTTTACAATAAAATTAGAGAATCGATGCATTTTTCTTTTAGGTTTTTTTTGTCCAATCGATTTTTCTTTTTGAACTCCCACTATTATCATTAAATTAAAAAAAAATCTACACTATTCAAATTAGTCTATTTATTCTCAAATAAATGAAAATAAGTATATTTTATAATAGTTGGAGATGTTTTATGACGAATATATTTTAAATAAACAAAAAACATAAAGGTGATAAAACAAGTAATTTTAAAAAAAAAATCAGAGATAAGTTTTACTCATATCTAAGATAAATTATTGTAACTAATATAAAAATAACTTAACTTTGTCAGCTCATTCAAATTCTGTTTTGTAATATTATAAATGCAGTTGCTGTATGTATATAAACATAAAATATTTAAAAATCATTGCACTTTGTTAGATCATTAAAATTATTAATTATTTGCAATATAATCTAATCAGAGATAATTACTATAACAAATATAACTTTAAAAAATATATACATATTATTAAAATAACATGAAAAATGAAACCATGAAATGCCAAAATTAAACTATTAAACTAAAAGGAAGCTGAGAAGACAAATTGTTGTTAGGTAAATTGACAGTAATATGATCGTCACTCAAATACTTAGTTTTTTCAGATACAAATAAATATCTTAATACAAGGAAGACGTTTTAAGTGTGTTCAAAAAGTAGCACAAATCGTGCAAAATTATTTATTAAGCTTTAAGTTGTGCCTCATTTTGCACGGCTTCATCGGGACTTAGGTCTAACAAGTAAATGAGAGAGCGGCGTACTAAAGAGTTTAATACTATTTGAGTAACTTTTTGACCATCTTCCTAGTATTAATTATACTCGGTTAATAAAAGATGTTCCGATAAATATCTTAATAAATGAATAAATTCGCCCATCCGTTGTATCAGTAAAAGTACAATAAGTTACTGTGACTATTGAATATTAAAAAATCTATTCAAAATCTATGTAAATTAAGTGTACAAAAGCTTATCAATTTATTTACAGATTCTTATAAAACTTTTGTTTTTCATCTCTTAGCGGTTGGTTGATTTATAATCATTGTTTAATTTTCATTCACTATCATGAAAATTGCATTAGAAAAGAATAATGCCGTGTATCATTGTACTTAAATATATCGTAGACATATAATTTAGTTCATTTGCTATAAACCCCGTTTTAAAGTAGTCATCCTTAGATACCGTTAGCTAGACGAAAGGTTTCCATCAGGCCAGGACTGTATTAACAAAAGTAGGTCTTTGGGGCTAAAAAATTTCAATATCTCTAATTTGTCTTCTCTCCTTTTTTTTTGCACCTGATTTAATTGGTATGGCATGGTTTATTTTTTCTTATTATTGTAATAATTTTAATATACAATCTTGTGACTATATCTGATTA
The DNA here is from genome assembly GCF_000696795.3 of Halyomorpha halys. Lineage (NCBI taxonomy): Eukaryota > Metazoa > Arthropoda > Insecta > Hemiptera > Pentatomidae > Halyomorpha > Halyomorpha halys. The sequence goes on along the minus strand of NW_027110755.1, from coordinate 690,540 downwards.
GATCTTATCGCAAATAATTAAGAAAGGTAAATTATTATATGAACATTTATTACTGATGTCAGATAACAAGAGCTGTTTTTTTGTTTGTTTTTTTACATTTTTTTAATTTGTATTTTTCCTCTCCCCTTTTTTAACTACATATTTAGTTGTTATGTTATATAATTAAAATTAAATTTGGAGTTAATAGTGGAGGAGAAAAAAACAAGTCTATTTTTTTTTTTTTAATTTTATCATTATGCACCAATTCATAAAAATGTTCTATTTCATGCACTTGATTAAAAAATAATGAATTGTTAATAATCCTACAGTATTAAATATCATATATACCTTTATATATTTATATGTGATAGATTTTAACTAATGTATGTTTTTAGAACAGATTTTGGAAAATTAAATTTTCATATGTAAAAAATATTTAATTTTAAACAATTGAATACAAAATTTTTTTTATATGTTATTTTATAATCTACGTTTGGATAGTGTACGAAAAACTACTTATTTAACTGTCTAAAAAATACTAATACTAACAGCACTCATTAAAAAAGGGATTATTTCTTCAATGACCTCTTTTCTTAGATTTTAATAATTTTAACGAAAAAATAAAACTATTTCCGCCATTAATCTTCAGCATTAATGTATAGAGAATAGCTACAACTTGTTTGCTTAACTTCGTTGTATTGTTATTTCCCAACTTTTTTCTCTATACTTAAGAATTTTTAATATAAATATATAATATTCATTCCACTAAATGTAGGTTATGTTTGAATTTGTTGAATATTGTTTATCAATTACTGATATATGCTTCAATAATACTATCTGTATTTGACATAAAAAATAAAATAAAAACTTTAAAAATATCGTTATCTATATTTATATTTCATCATGGGTTCAATGTCTCTCCTAATTTTTCGCTGAGTTCACTTCTATGTCGTTTTTATACTAATTTAAAGTCATGGTTTTTAATCAAATACCTGTTCAGTATAATATTTGACATTATTGATTTCCAAACGAAAAGAAGACGTGAATGCTGACTTTATTGACTTAGAACTTACTATCTTTTTCTTGTTCATAGTAATGATTACCAATTTTGTGTACATTTTACCAATGTATTTTTTTTGTTTTAAACACACTTTTTTGTTATTAAAAGTAAACATGATGATTAACATGTTGTAGGATTATAGTCGCCCTACGTTGTAAACTAGTAAAGCATGCCACCTTCAACACTGGATCCAGTGTTGAGGCACCTGACTACTTAGCAAACTTGCAATGGGAACATTAAGGATTCCGCTGTTCGTGCAGTCTACTGCACCTTTGTTGTTCTAACTTTGCATACTATTTTTTGTTTTTGTTTTCTGTATTCTGTTGCTAGCTTCTGTCCCTTTCAATGCCTTTGCTCTCATTTATCAAATATATATTTATATATGCATCGGTGGGTAGAATATGAAAATTTGAACTGTTAAGTCAGTTTTTAAGTGGACCCTCAATAATATTCAATGCTGGCTACAAAGAATGTTTTGCATTTGGTTGAGTTTAATATATTTCGTCCTTTCTGCAGTCATTTTTCTTATGACTAAAGGTGGTGCAGCAGAGAATATGGAATTTAATTTAACTAATAGATTACCTGTAGACGAATTTTTAGGGGAAAAAAAGTTGGAAATTAGGGATACATGACAAATATGAACGAAACAAATCAAAGATAAAGAGAATAAATTGATACTGTTGATGAATTATATAAAATCTTCATATAAAATTTCTAGGAAAGAAGAAATTGCTCTCAATCAGTTTATAGGCAGGTAAAATAATAATTTTTGTTGAAATAACCGTTGGGAAGTAGTAGATAGTTTTGATCGCTTTAATAAATGTCAAGTTAATGTATCTTGGTTTACATTGTTCCTTGTCTTCTGCTAATGTTATCCTATTAAAATACTCTCAAAGTTCTTGGATTTTTTCAGTTATTGATTTGTAACCCCAATGTTGCTTCCTAACAGTAACTATTGTATTTCAACAATTAAAAAAGATTTAATTATGTGTCGAATGAGTCAATAACATTATATATTCTCCTAATGTTGAAGGAAAATTCATATAACTACGAAAAAAAATCGAGTTTTTTAAATCAATAAAATTCTATCAGAGATTTCAATTAAGGTGTTTCCAATTAAGTAGTAGGATAGAAATAACAACATAAATTGAACTAATGTATACTAATAAAAGTATAGTTTTAATTTCAACTTTATATAAATTTATCATTACCAAGTCCTATATTTATCATGTTTCATGTAACATTTTCTCACTTCTTCGCTAACTCTATCTATGTATTATAAAAAATATAATACCTATATACCTTACCTATCTATTATAAAAAAATATAATACCTATCCATATATTACAAAAAAAATCCAGCCCTTTTTTGAGGGGTAACGAAGAAGTGGATAATTTAACACCTGAGAACGGATGCCCGAATTTGTAGTTGGCATCTCTGTTTCAATCTGAGTGGTACTCCCATTTAGGTTTATTTGTTATTTTTATTAATTTTCTTAATGTTTCTTTTTACTTGCTACTTGCTTCACCATATTTATTTCACCTTCTATTTACCTTTTTACACCTACTTCTTTACCATATTTATAACTAGTTCTTACGTTATTTAAAATTCTATCACACCAGGACCCTGTTTCATAATGAAATAATAGTATTAGTTCAAAATATAAGTATAGAAACAACGTGTTAATTAAACTAATACTTATTTTTTTTCATAATAGGGAAGACTATTAGTGATATTACAGGAGCTAAAAAGTACTTAAATAAAAGTTACTTTTGTACAAGTCAGTGTAATTGTATTAAGTTAAATCGACAAGACTAATAGTATTAGTTTGTACTTTATTATGAAACAGGGCCATGGCTGTATCTATTAGTAAATATTTTCTACTCCTCCTATATGTATTCTTCTTTAAACTATTATTATTTCTTTTATTTATTTTAAAAACAAAAACTTATTTATTTATTTTACTTCCGTATCTTCTCTTTATATTTATTTAATATTTGGCCAATTCTTACAATGTTTGTATCTTGTTTTTTATTTAGCCCAGCCGAAACCATTCAAAGTGGGACGAAACGTTGGTTAACAATAAATTATTTTTCTTTTACTATTTGAATACTTTTATTGACCGCCACCCGGACTATCTTCCTACAGAATTTTATTTTTGTTTTTGTCAGAATTAAAATTATTTGTCCCGGGAAGATAATTAATCATTAATTTTACAGTTATTCCTATTAGGTTATAAAATGCATAAGAAAATAAATAAAGAGAATTTGCATTTGAGGTTGATCTGGCTAGTTAAGATTTTAGTAAGAAGATTAAATTTTTTCTTTATAATTTTCTTAATTAATTATAGATCTATTAGGAAATTCTGATTTTAAACATAATCTGCCATTTTAAACATAAATTTAATTCATAACTAATGATTTGTAATAATTATGTTGTTGTAAATTTACTTTTAAAAAATAAATAATATGAAAGACCTGGCAGTTAAAAATGACTATCTTTGTTAAAAAAAAATAATAACTTTTTCATTTCTATTTTTTCCGATGGTTGGAATTATTGATGTATTTTGATTGGACGGGCTCCCTCGGATACGGGCAGTCTATAAATGTGCGAGATATAAATTGAATAGGATTATGTGCATAAATCGTTGAGGTTATAGCATCACCAGTCCAGGGTCTGCTAAAGGCATTCGAATTATAACCTCGCTTTCTCGATGTGATAAGATGTTATTGATAAACTAATAATTTGTAAAAAAAAGTTTTATATTAATTACTCTATATTCTGTTTATTAAATGTCATTATACAATAATTACATTTAATAATATTAATTACTCTATATTCAAGCTTTTAAATTTCTTATATAGAATTTATAACAAAAAGTGTAATAATGTATTAATAGGAGCTGTTATTAAGTAGAAAAATATATATTGGCTGAATGTAATAAGTTCCAACTCAGGAGGAGCGAGCCATTCCCATTAGTTTAAAAGATTATCCGCTTATCCGATTTCATTCACTAATCAACTTTTAATAAGGTCGTTATCTTTTACTTATTTTTACTCCTTTCCTTGGATTTTTTCTTATCTGGAATATTATAGACTCTGATATATTTCTTTTTGGTCCGTAAATTGCTCTTCTATTAATTTTTCAAATCTTTTTGATGGGAAATATGTTTTTCAGTACCATGCTTTTCGTATATTCAAAAAAACGTTTTCTAATAAACCACATAAGTGATCGTCATATCATCTATAAGTTATGATCCTTCAATCAAATTTCAGTGTCCAGCATATGGTGGTAACTCCATTCTACAGAAATTTGGTAAAATAGAAAAAAAGTTTTCCGGATTCATTTTTTAAAAATAAAACTTGATTTTTTGTTTTAAATAAACATATTAGCTTCTAAAAACCACACTGAGTCACTTGCGACCAGCTCTCATTTTCTCAAGGTGGAGGAAGAAGTTAAGAAGATTGCAAATATCTCCTTATTCCACTGAACACTCAAAATAATACATATAATTTTGATACGAGGAATAGAGTCGCCAAATTTTCATGTACATTGTAACTCACATTAAGCTTCTCATTTTATTTTGTACTTCAATTGAATTTATCGATGAGTTTAACTGTATTTCTAATAATTATCTAACACTGTCGTCTTCTTTTTCAAGTATAATTATCATCATTACAACTCTCCCTACTAGCCCAATATTTTATATCTAGTGGGAAACCGATATTGTCTAACCGTGATGTGTTTATATTTTTACTATTTTTGTAATAGTGCTCCTATACAGCGCAATCTTGGTTTTCAATTTTTTATTTATTTTATAAATTATATATTTTTTTATAATGAGAGATAGTTGACCGTGGATGACGTACGAGCAGAAGATGGTTGGGGGTGCGGTCAAAGAGAAACACAAATAAGTTGTATTAACCCATTTAATTGTGCCAACGTTTCGGCTAGAGTTTCTAGCCTTCTTCAGGGCTAAAAACAGAACAAGATAACAACCACAGTAAGTATAGAAAATAAAAAAGAACTTTCTTTCTCGCCTTTAGCTCATTATTTTGCTTTCGTTCATTCAGAAATATGAGTTTCCAATTTCGTTCGTTACTTTCCTTCTTTTTTTAACCTTTATTTTATCCTTTTTCCGTCTTTTATTGTGTACTGTATCTTTATATTTTTCTTTTATCTACTTTTTTATTTTTCCGTTTTTAAAACTGCCAAATTTCTTTTTTCATTCTTTTTTTAGTTATAATTTTCTCTGTACATCTTAATTTTGATTCTTTAAAATTTAATTTGTCCATTTTTATATTAATTTTCAAATATTTTAAATAAATTTTAGTGATACCTTAATTTACATTCATTTTATGTTATCTATTATCTTACTTTGTTACATCATTTTAGTTGTTCGTATCTTTTGTAGCCCTGATCAACCCCTACAGTATGGGACGAAACATAAATTGATTGATTACTGTTTCAGTTATTTTGACCGCACTCGGACTATCTTTCTTTTATATATTAAATATAATCAATTAATGATCTTCCATTAAAATAAAGCTCATTAGTAAATTACAAAACTTTGTAAATGACTCTTGTTGAAGTAACTACTTCTGTAGTGATAGCTTAGCCTTTATCCACTCCTATAAAACTTCAGACTTTATAAGACGCCATTAAAACTCCTTAATGACTGTCTTCTATTAGTTATGACTATTAAAGAACTACTTAGCTGTTAAACTATTCTTAGATCTTGCAATGTGTTTATTATTTATTGTAATTTACAACTGTACAAAATAATACAATAAGTAAATATGTAGTATGTTTCATATACACTTGAAAATCTTGGGAAGGAACCACCCATTGGTGGTACTTCAAACATTAATTTAAACTAGAAGGTCTCGTGGCCATCTTCTTTTCAGACGCCTCGGAGGATTATCAGGGATTGTTAAGGATGAAAGATTAAGAATTAATGGGTTAGGATGGTTAAGGAGTTTGGAATAAAAAGACGCATATCTGGTTTGGGTCAAATCTGCAACGAATGGGATGTTAAGGTCTTTATGAATGAGTTTATTTGTGACGTAATAAGGAGCATCAAGGATTTTACGTAGGATTTTGGATTGTAACGATTGGATGCGGGAAGAATTTGATGGTTTGGTGGAGCCCCAGAGCTCAATTCCATATGTCCAAATTGGTCTGATTATTGTAGTGTATACTAATTTTTTGTAGTGAATGGGAAGTTTAGAGCGTTTGTCAAGTAAGTGTTGTAGCAAACGGAATCTACGAGCAGTTTCTTGTCGTTTCAGTCTTGTGTGTGGATTCCAAGTAAGTCTCTTGTCAAGATGGAGTCCTAAGTATCGAATCTGTTTTCAGAAATTTGAATAGATTTTTGATTTTTTTTTCAATAACTTTGTGTTTTCTTATATAAATCATTTTTATCTTCAACATAAATCACTATTGGAAAAGGAAAGTTTGGGTTGTAAAATATGAAAGACCGACTTTCATGTAAATAAACTTTCCAAGGACATTGCTAAATTCCATTGATCCTACATTATCCTCTTAGCCTGTATTTGTTTCTATTCAGTGGATAATCTATTATAAATCGTGATGGCGAACCCCCAGCATGGTATATAATAGAATAGAATGCCTTGCCTCATCTTTCTCAAAGCCTTAGCCGAGCGTAAATGATTCCGGCGGTAAAACTTTGCATAAATGTGATGACGGGAAGAGCTGTAAATAACCTGCCTAAACACTGCCTTTGCTACGTGACTCTGAATTAAACCTTCAAAGGCGCTTTAAACGTTGGTTTCCAAGTGGAGGCTGATGTCTCCCAGGGCGATAGTAATGGCGTATTTGGATCCTAATGATACACGATGGATTGCCTGACGGGACGAGGAAAACATCATAGCTAGTCATTCCGGAGTTTCGATTGGTCATTAGGTTAATCCGTCGAGCCACATCCGTCGGGATATAGGCATGATTGTTTATTTATAAATACGCTCAAAAAACGTGAAGTAATAAGCGTTTAGCGCAATATGTTTCCACTAAACACATATTTATTTAGGTCATATCAAGTTTACTCCTACTACCGCATGTTAATTAATTCAAATGAAATAATTATTCGAATATAATAAAAAAAAACATAATTTTTGTTCCGGTTATTAAAAAAGAACACAATTAGTCTTAACGAATACCACTTAGTATATTAGTTACTTTGTTACGTATCTAGGCTGGAAACAAATTTGAACTGAAAGTAAAAAGGTTATTCAGAGATTTAAAAAAAAAAATTGAAAATAGCTATTTTTTATTATTAAAAAATTAACCATTAAAAAATAAATAAATAATACTATTAAAACTCTGATTGACTTCTTCCTCATGTCTTATTGACAGTAGGGATGGGATATCGAAAGAATAATATCGATATTGATATCGATTTCGATATCGGATAGCAATATCGATATCGATATTATATCGGGACTAAAATATCGAAATATCGATATCGAAAATTTAACGAATTAAAGTAATGATAATTATAAAATGATTAGCAAGACATAGGAAGACATTTAATGTCATACCTAATCAAAATACATCAGAAACTCTTAATAACTATGAAACAAAGCAACAACACGACAACCATAACAAATATAAACTAAAATATAATTGTTTTATTGAAGAAAATTTAAAAATAGAATAGCGCTATATTATTTTGATAATTACATATTTTTTTTCGATATTTTACATCGTTGTAATATCAATATGGAATATAAACAACAATATTCCGATATTATTTTATCAAAATATCGTTATATTGTTTAAAATGACTAAAATATTATATAGAGATTTTAAAATAGGAATATCGATATTTTATTTTGATAATTACATATTTATTTCGATATTTTGTATTATTGTAATATTGATATGGTATAAAAGAACAATATTCCGATATTATTTTATTGGAATATCGATATATTGTTTAAAATGACTAAAATAACATATAGAAATATTAAAATAGGAATATCGATATTTTATATTGAAATCACATATTTATTTCGATATTTTACACTAATGTAATATCGATATGGAATATAAGCAACGATATTCCGATATTATTTAATCGAAATTTGTATAATCTGTTTAAAAAGACTAGAAAATTGTATAGAATAATTAAAAATGGAATATCGATATTTTATTTTAATATTACATATTTATTTCAATATTTTCTATTTTTGTAATATTGATTTGGTATATAAGAACAATAATACGATATTATTTTATTTGAAATATCGATATATTGTTTAAAATGACTAAAATAACGTATAGAAATATTAAAATAGGAATATCGGTATTTTATTTTTATATCACATATTTATTTCGATATTTTGCACTATTCTAATATCGATATGGTATATTAGCAACAATATTCCGACATTACTTTATCGAAATATCGATATTTTGTTTATAATGACTATAATTACATATTTTTTTTCGATATTTTGTATTGTTGTAATATCGATATGGAATATAAGCAACAATATTACTTTATTACTTTATCAATATTCGTTGAAAAAATATGGAAATATTGTTTCTAATCGTTGATATCGATATTAATAACAACGTAAATATCGATAGGAACATGAAATTATCAAAATAAAATACTGATATACCTTTTTTTAGCTTTTCATAAAATATTATAGTTTACTTTCATAATATATCTATATTTCGATGAAAAAATATCGAAATACTTTTTCTAATTTAACATATTGATATTAATAACAATGTCGAATATCGAAATTTATCAATTCAAAATATCAGAAAACTATTTGTAAACTTTTTATAAGATTTTCTTAATATTTTTTAATGAAATATCGAAATATCATTTCTAATCTTTGATATCAATATTAATAACAATGTAAAATATCGAAAGGAACATGAAATTATAAAAATAAAATATCGATATACGTTTTTTTAGCTTTTTATAAAATTTTCTTAATCTTATTATACCAAATATCGACAATTCTATAAAAAAAAATATGGAAATATCGAATATTGTATCAATTAGAATATTGTTGGTAATTATCGATATTGATATAAATATCAAAGATCAAATGGATGTTAAAGTATTGAAACAATATATCGATCCTTTGATAATACAATATCGGAATAATTTTACTAACGTTAGAAATAAATAACTATAAAAATGTCAAATATCGAGATGAATAATCAATATTAAATATCGAGATACAATTATTAACCTTGAGTATTTTCTTTAACAAAATATCGATATTTGGATTAAATAGCATCTTTGCCATACTATATTTTGGTACGAATATTTCCTCCTGAATATATGATTATAGATGTATTATCAGAGTGTATATTATCAATATTTCTTTTATTTATATATACTTTAAAAGTGCGACCTTTTTTTTTTTTTTTAGAAACCGATATTTCGATATTATAGAAGGAGAATATCGATATTCCGATATTATCGGTTACTCGATATCGATAACGAAATATCGGATATCGGAGACAAAATATCGATATTTCGATAATATCGATATCGATATCCCATCCCTAATTGACAGTGGTCCTGTAATTTAGAAAAATAACGATTATAATTGTTAAATGCATTTTTTTTTTTTTTTTGCCACTATGAAAAGTCCATAGGTAAATATTTTTGCACATAAAAAATGAAAAGTTGACCGATAACCGTACATGGTGTTTTCAGAAAAAAAAAATCAAGTTGTTAAAAGATTTAAAAAATATGAGAATTAGATTTAGAAATTTTATATGCTTTGAGACATGGACAATTTAAAAAATAAGCAAATACTGAAGAATTCATACATTTAAATTACAATTATAATTTTTTCAAATATTCCTTTTTTAAAAAATACTCCACTGTTTATACAACTAAATTCAGGAGTGTTCAAATTATAGAATTACAAAATATTTGCTTATTCGCGTAAAAATAAAGCCCCTTGAACATCTGTTCCACTAATTAAGTACAAATTGGAAGAAGATATTGGTGGCTACCAATGAAGGTGAAAAATAGTAAAAGAAAACTAATTATTGTTAACCAACGTTTCGTTCCACTTTGGAGGGCCTCATGAGGGCTGCCTGATTTGAACAAAGATAACAAATGAATAATTTATGTAAAGTCTTTGTTAAATTTTATATTATATAATAAATTTATGTAAAGTTTTTTAACATCGAGAAACCACATTCTGTCTGCATAGACCTAATATAAGTTATTAATATAAGTATATTTTATTGAATTAGGAATAAATAGGTCAAATACATATTAACTTAAGTAAAACTTCAGGATAAACAATTGTTGAATTAACATTTTGAAAATGAGCGTGTCGTTTCCACCTGTTCATGTTTAGAAGTGGGTCAAAAATGCAAGGGAAGACTGTGATAAAATAAAGCGGACTTAAATCATGGGGATACTAACGGTATTCACTTGCTGACTTCTTATCTTCCTCGTAACTGCACTCGTGGATGACTTTCTGAGAGTGTCCGTCAGGACAATGCGGGGAATGTAATCTTAAACACACACACGAATATGTATATGTCAAATATGTGTGTATGTATATGCGCGCGTGTGTGTTTAATACAAAAATTTAAACTTATTGTATTAAATTAATTACAGTAATTTAATGCAAATGTGATTAAAGGAAATAATAAAACAACGCCTCAATCATTCATCAAGTACCTTGGCAATAATAATTTATTATATAATTGTCTTAATGAATCTTTAATAATAAGACATTCAAACTCATGCTTATGAATATTTTATTTATGTATTATGCATATGATAGGTTTTCATTTTTAATTGGTAGAATTAAGTCAACGTTAAACTTTGAAATGTGTAACCGGCCCCGTAACCAGTACTTTCTCCTAATTACTGGATATCCTGAGAGGGATATATGTTTCAGGAGCGCCCTAGGTGTGACTCTATTATTTCTCAACTGTACTACAGGCAAACTAATATTATGAACTCTTCATAGTATTTAATTTGAACTAAATTTAATTAATTTCAGACAATTGGGTTATTATCTAAATTGTGCAATTAATGTTTTTTAATTAATTGTACATTTGCTTCAACGTTTCTTACTTCCACTACTATCTAAGTTTAAGAAAATAAATTAATAAGTCCTTTTTAATATTTTAAAGATTACTTACCATGGCTCAGGGGTTAGGCACTAGTCCATCAATCTGAGGTGTCGAGTGCCGGTTCGAATCCGGCCTTTTTCATTAAATGACGGTCCCACAAAATAAAAAAATTGACTCCCAACCATGGTTAGAATAGGTTGGTCACCTGTAGATAACCAGGCGAACATCACCTTTGAAAAATAAAAAAAGATTACTTAATTTAGCTATTTGAGGACCCCTTGAATAGCTCTAATTTTAAGAAGGCGTACCAACTCATAAATCTGATCTGAACCATGATGCTTCTTGTTAAAATACTATACAACGTTTTACTTTTTCTTTTTTCTGTGTGGCATCACTAAGTGTTATTTCCACCAGGTCCTAAAAGAAACCATTTTAGTGATTTGGTATACGAGAGAATTTATGTTGTTGTTGGATTATTAAATAGTATAAAATTCTGGTAATATTATTGGTATTGTTATCACATTTTTTTTTTTAACAAATCATTCATTTCGCAACGCAACAAATTGTGATCAAGAAGCGACAGTTTGACGGTTGCAGCGAGGTCAGCTAGTTGAGGCTATAGATAGTCATTCCATGAGTCCACTGCCAACTGTCGTCGCCAAAGATACTCTGGATAGTTCATTCTAGCTAATCATCATCAACATCATTGTGGTCAGGTGCCTAGTCAGTTCTATAGAGTAACCTAAGCTAAAACCCTATAGTATGCTTTACTATACCGCACCAACCTTAAGGAACATTGGTGAACTATCTCCTGGTCCAAGTTATATGCTTGTTTAGATAATCCTCTAGAGACAATTTCTGGGGAAACTTCTTTTTCCATGATGGATGAATCCTCATCATCTTCGAGTTCGGTTGGTCTAGTGAATGGGAATTCTGACAACTCATGCTTCGTCACGATGAGCATGTGACTAAGTAATAAACCTATAAGTAAATGTCATCTGCATCACCCCCTTGTTGCTAATAACACTGTTCCACGAAGATGCATGCCGTGTAGATAACGTCTGATGTTGACGCTCAGCTTCGATTAATTGGCGAATGGTTGGTTTGATGATTCGCAGTTTCAGAAGTTTCTAGACACTCACGGATTTGGGAAAGTTATAATGCGTTGATTTTTCAAAATGTTTATCGCATCAAGTTCAGAAACTCTCAAATAAAAATACTTTTCACTAGATTTATTGGTTGGGATTTTTGCTTTAAAAGAGTTTGAGTTTTCTCGGTAATATCTTCTTAATACCACTTTACTTTCTCAAGAAATGTGTTAAAATTATTTAAAAAGTATCTTGCCTGTTATGTATCCTTTATCTATAAACTCATTTATTTAATCACGGCTTTACGGAGCCATGGCCCTATCTTCAGGTATAGTGCAATAAACATTATATTTATTTTTATTATGTTAGCTTTATTACATATCTAATAATCACTTAAAACTTTTCTTCTTTGAACTTATTTTATTACATTCCATCTCTCCCTACTTCGTCCAATATCTATTATCTGGTAACGGTAAATGATTACTGTATAATATTTTATTTAAACTTACAATAAAATATAATAATGTATTAATTTTTAATTGATTAAATATTGTATTGTAAGTTTAACTAGTAAATCGCTAATTATTTCAACATAAATACTAAATAAAAAGAAATACGTATTTATAGAAAAATTTTGCAATATACCTGAAGATAATAAATTTATAAAAAATGAGTTCTGAATAAAGGACATTTATCTAGGAAGATATTTCCCTACACCTAATTAAAGAAATTTATTGTGATTTTACTAGATCTGACATCGATTTAATTTTAATTACATCATAGCTTTCGCCCTTTTTGAATGCACAGACCTGCCAAATATCTTGAGAGTCGATATATAAACCAAAATCGATAGTTTGAATCCGGTACCGATGCTGTTATATGAAACTCTTATTTGAATGTAAAAATTAATCATTAATTCAATGTGAATAGAGAACCAAGGAAATTTTCCAACAGGTATTCCCAACGTGGTAGACTTACTTCTTTATTTTATAATTGTTAGTATAATTTTTTTATTTAAAAAAATATTGCTCTTATAAAACTGACCGAGTTCAATAAGTAATGTCGGATTTAACAAAAAAAATAAATAATAAAAACATTTAATTAATATGACACCTTTCTATGAAAATTATTAAATTGAAACTATATATTTTTCCCCAAATACTGGTAATTTAAACCAAATTAAAGAAAAAAACACAACCAAAAATTAATTAGTTTTTATCTAGTGATTCTAAAAAAGAGGATAAAATGATAAATAGTGGAACAACAAGTAGAAATGATATTATTTCAAATAACATATTGCAATATCTGTAACAAGTTCTTTTAATCTTTTTTTGATTATTTCCAAGTCTTTATTTTGTAGGTATTACCTACATTAAAATTTTGCCGACTATCTAATACGTATTTCATTTGTTATTGATTTGAGCAGTTGCCCAGAATTTCAGTGAAGTGCGTTCATAAACTGACGACTCTTGGATGTTGTAGGTCGCATAAATATGTATTAGTTTACACCTATTTAACGTTTCAAAAGAAAAAAAAATACTACTCAAAGCGTTAATACTAACTAGACACTAATAGGAATACTAATTTTTATACTATGTGTTGTTGATTGAAGGTATTATGTCTGTATCTTGGTATTTTCTCACAACCAATGTTTTTGGTTTATTTGATCGAGTCCACATTAAATAACGAACATGGTTTAAATATTGCCTATTGCGGTTTACTTAGAACCACATGACCTGAATTTGTTTTTTTTAATAATGAGTCTTTATAAATAATTTTGGAAAAAATGAATCACCAACCTAATGTTTATGTTTCAAGATAAATAAAATCCAAAAATTGAATTTGAATAATCCGTCCGTGAACTAACCCCCGGTATTTACAGAGGTCATTGGACCTTTTTTTGTCTCATTATGAAATATCTTGATTAAAATAATTGAAAGGGTGGTTGTAATAATAATTTGTATTTCTTAATATTAAAGTAATTGATTACTTCACGGGGACTTTGGTAAAACTGTTTCGTTTGTATTATTGGATACTTATTTAATTTTTGGGAACCACTGATAGGATGTTACTTCAGATTGTGCCTTTTTATCAACCCGTTCGTCTATAGCCTTTAGAGAAAGTTCTAGCGAACCGACTGCACTGACCTGCAGCATCTCAGACAGGTGCATTGTATGCAACCATTACCTATACACCAACCTTCTTTCCCCTTCAAACTACAATTCATGATATGTATTGGACTTTTCAAGGCCTGCATCTCTTCATATTTATGCTTTAGTTTATTTTAATATTTTATTATTTATCTTCTGTAGGAATGCAAATTATTTTGATTAGGCCTTTCACCTCGATCAGATATTAGCTTAGCCTGAAGGAGCTGAAATTAGTTCGTGACTTTTGCAAAGGATCCCCATCGCCTTTCTAGAAGAAGGATCTTTCGCTGATGATAGAACGTAGTAAATATATTTCTGTTTGTGTAGGTATTTATTTTAATTTATGTTGCTCGGTGCATCAGGCTATGCAAATCTTTGCGCGTGATGTAATATTTTTTCAAAAATTAATAAGAGATTGACTGTAGGGGGTCACTAAGGTTTACGTTGCATCCTGCAACGGCAGGTAATCCGAAGCTCAACTACGCAGTTGTCGATTTAGCCAAGCTCTGCCATAGCCATATTAACAAACAGCTGGGTTTAAGGACAGTGACGAATCGGCCAAGAACCATGGATTATGACTGTTCAGAGTAAGTCCAAAGCTTTACGAAATAAACTTAACCTCTTGAATATCCACATTAAAATATCCTATTAGTATTTTTGTTCGGTACCTGTGTTCGTACTTCAACTGATACTAAAAAACATGTGTTTTTCAATTTTTTCCTCATCAACTTTTACTTTCAAAAACATTACCTTAATGAAGTGTGATGAATGGGTAGGAAAAAAAATACATTTAATTACGCCAAGGATCAACTCATACTTAAGACGATTAGTTTAAAAATCAAATCTAAATCTATTTCTATATTTTACTTAAGAAACTAAAAGCTTAATTGTGTCGCATAAATCCACTAATTGTTCTACTGTATCAAAACACATTTTGCCAATAAGGTTGTCGTGATGTAAAAAATATACTATGAAAAAATGGAATGAGGCTAATCCCTTCAAAATGTCTACTGGTAGACGGAGTTCCGTATATACTGAATATTTAGCTATCAACAATGTTTTTGGTTTTTTTAAATCTGATAACGTCCGTCTATCAATGTAATATCTGATAGTTACATGAAAAACCTATCAGCAGGAACATTAACAGATCAGCCAGATCAGTCAGATTTGTCTCCTGTGCTGGTCGAGGGAATTCAAATTATAATGACGGGTTCATAAGAAATATCGAATCTGAAACGAGTTTTATAGTTATTTATCCAATATTTACAGTGCATATCGTCATAAACGGTTAAATAGCATTTTCAATTGTATTATTTATATTGTCTGATATAGAAAAAAAAAATAGGCCAGGTGATCTCGTCAACTGTAGGGATAGTAAGATGGGAGAGAAAGTCTATTGGATTTATGTCAAGATTCTTAACATTCCGGGTGTCAAAAGATTTCAAAGCATCAGGAAATCGTAAAACCGTACTGTCTTCTTCTTACTAGATTCTTGTAGATTCTAGCATTAATATTTAGCTAGGTATTGAATTGAATCTAACAGGAATAGACTTAGCGTGATATATTTGATGATCAATGTATCTATCCCCTAAGATAAATTCTGAAAGAAATTTGAAGCTAGTAGAATTTGAATTTGGAAATTATTATGCTTATTAGTAGCTAATAAATTTGTTATGTTAACATATAAAATAATAGGCTTAATGTTCCGTTATCGTGCTCTCCTGATACTAGAAAACGAAAGTTTGTGAAAAGGTCACAAAGTTGGTGAGATGTACAACTAACAAGGTGTATTAAATTAAGAAACAGAAAAGAAGGTGAATCAGGTTTTTTATGAGGATAAGGTTGGTTTATAGTAACCAACATAACTCAAAAATTGTATCTTGTTCTAAAATAAATCGAAATAGGGTAGATAATTATGATAAGATTTTTTTTTTAAGTTTTTTTATTGAGTGAGTTGTATTACGATAGCTGTAAAATCTTTCAAATCATTAAATTAAAATCTTCCTAAAGATGCTCGTTAAGGGTTTACGTATGGGAACACACAATCCTTGAACGTCGAAGTCATAATACTTTTCGGACCTCGAATAAAAAAAAAAAAAAAAATCAGTTGAAATTTTTTAATTAGCCATCTATAAAACCCCTTGGATTTTAAAGATGTGTTTATAAAAACTGTACGTGTTTATCATTCAAATCAATAATTATCATTCCCGAAAAAATAACTTCAGCCAAGATATTACCAATGAATATGAGTATTTGTGGTAACTATGAAATGTAAATATAAGTAAAAGAAAATAAATAATTGTTTTACTGAATAATCTATATTAATATATAAAGCTGAAGAGTTTGTTTATTTGGATGTGTTAATTTCAAAATATACCAGCTCGGCTTTAATTTTTTTCTTTTTCTTTTCGGTAGGCCGTTCATTGAGAAGGTTCTAGTAACCATGTAATAAAATGGCTGTAATTTTTGTCATGACATTAACCATGAAGCTTACACTTTTAAAGGTTGTTCCTCTTATTCTGTAGGTATGCAATAAATACATAGCCTGAGAGGTTAAAAATAATTTTATTCTAAAAAAAAAATAAATATATGTATATTTTTTTTGGAATGAATCGGAAAAATATAACTCCTGGAACCTTATTACCGTTGTACGTGAATGAATCTGGAAAATACAGGAAAGGTGAATATCTGCTCGTTAAGATATCGATTGCAGTAACTAAATAAAAAGTTTATAAAAAACGAAACATACACCGTATACACCGATATCGACGTATAGGTAAAATACAGAGATTACATTGTATTAAACTTTACAGAAGAATGTTTTCTCACGGACACTTTTTGTAGTCAGTTTATCTATTTTAAAAAAATCTTTCCGTTCGCTTTCACTAAGCTTTTTAACACAATTGTCGAATGTTATTAGTTAACAATACTGTTTTCTTGCCTCATCAAAAGTACACATATAATCTTAATTTAATGCTGCTAATCTACCATATAACAATCAATATTTGTTCGTTCATATTTTATGCGCTGCAATACGGTTCATCTGATTGTGAGGGTTTTTTTAGCGAAGTGTTCTGGATTTTCCCGGGAAGATTATAGGCTAATCCAATTTGTCAGGAAAAAAAGAATATTAATAAAATTAACCATTTTTGGCGCATACATACGAAAAGTATATTTTCTTCCTTATTGTATGACAATTGATTTTTCTCTTAAGAAAAAAAAATATTACTGATCCATTTAAATGATTTATTATTCATTGAAAATTAAAAAAAACATGAGGATTTCAGTAAAGTAGGTCAACAAAATTCTTTTTTTTTAATATAAGCAAATAATACTGGTTTATAGCTTCGTATGAAACTTAAAAAAAAAAATTAAACCTGTACCACTACAACCCTATGAAGGGTCAGTGGCTCAGTAATTTATAAATAAGTACTGTTACTAAACCAAAGGTTGTGCAAGGAGATGATTTGGTCAGAATCACGCTCGACCGCCAGATTTTTACCCAATTTACCCCAGGAGGGCTCCAGAACCCACAGGAGTTTACTCACGGCTACAGTGTAACATAAAACAATTTGCCCAGCGGGATTCGAACTTGGGTTGTTGGATTAGTAGCCACGCGCTTTACCCCGTGACTACTGCGCTCCCTTTGAACTTTGAAATACCCTTTTTTTAAAAAAATTAAAAACTATACCTTTTGGAACTTAATTTATTTGGAGTTTTTTTGCGGTGTTCTTTGTTCTTATAATCGTTCAAAACTGCTTTACTTTTCATCTAATTTCTATGTAATTGTTAAACATTTTATTTTATATCCGGTTCTAATATATTTAATTAGGAGCAGTTTATTCAGCCGTAAACCACTATGTTTGGTGTAGATTGGTTGAATCGTGTTGGTTATTTTTATTTTTTTAGAATATATTTGTATTAAATAATGCTATTAACTATAAACTACATAGATATAATAAGCAATTAATTAAATCATTAATCCAATGCGTAAATAACTAAATATATTAATTTATATCAAACTTTTAATTATTCAATTGATTTATTCACATCTGTAAGTCTAGCAATTGCGAAGCATTGCCAGGTCTGCTTGTTATTCTATACATAATTATTTAAATATTGTGTATTATTTGTACTGCCATAAGCACTGATAGTATCTTAAGCATAACAATAGATCTACTAAAAAAAGTACTTATGCACAATTATATATAGTTATTGATATGTAAGTAGAGGCGTCGATAATGACTTTATAATTAAATAATTTATTAGCAGTCCATGCTAGGCATTCCTAATTTTTTTAAATAAAATCGCAGCATTGCACCTTTTTCGGTTATTATAAATGTTTCTAAATGATTTAGCTAGAACTGATCCTTGTCTTTTTGTAATGGATTTGGATTTTTTTCTCCTTATACATAACTCTCTGACATTCTGAAATTAGTTATTAAGGAGTAATTATGACAGTTTAATAGAGAAAAAAAGTACTTAACATAAATTCCAGGCGTGTTACAAAACTTGTTGAAAATATTAAATATATGCTACTATTAAAACGACTGGAACATACTCATTTAAATTTTAAGTGTTGCAAAGATTATTAATTAGAGCAATTGAAATCCATGACAACCAATTGAATATCATATAAGCAAATAACTAGAATGAGGTCTAGAAAGTTGACCAGGAAAGCTCTCACTCGACTTTTTATCTCCTGACATTTCCAACTGGCCACTGTTAGTATACATGGAAGATTCATTTACAAATTTTATGGAATACTTTGTAATTTTTTTTAGCTAAATTTAAAAGCTTAATTGTTTGCAAGTACTTATGCCGTATTAAAGACAAAATGAATTATTTATTTACCATATTTAGATTTAATTTTATAGCTGGCCGATCATGTTTCTTATATCGCAGTCTTCTTGGATCGCAATACTTTTAATTTTAGCGATTTTTAATATTTCATAAAACATAATGCAATCTCAAATTGAAATTGTCCACCTGTATTTATACACCTGTTGACTTGGGAAATTCATTTATTGAATTGATTGTACTGTGAATTGAACCCAATCCCGGACACAAATAGCACTGACTGTACTTACAGCCCGTGTTGTAGAAGCCCCATCGCCTGCATCAAATATACTTGATGAGCCGTAATGACCACTTTTTATTACACTAGTTAAGTCGGCTCTTTAATCGTTGATACCGCTTATTACAGTTATTGTACAATTACTAAAGCTCTATTCTACGATGAGCATATCATAAAGCATGTGTATTCTTATCATTAATTCCACAAGTGCTCTATATTATATTAGAATAGAAAATTAAATACTTCGATATAATGATTTCTTGAGCTGTCTATATCTTTAATGGAATATAAATAAACCTGTAAAACCTATTAGAAAAAATATTTTACCTTTGCGAAACGAATTTTCGCAATAGTAACCTATATATTGCGAAAATGAACTTTAATTAACGCACTGTCTACTTATGTTTCTCAGTAACAGGATTGAACGTGTGTGTGAATATTTAGCCATTTCATATAATTTAACGTATTAAATATTTATTTATTTAATATTCAGCCACCGAAATCTCAATATAAAAAACCTGGATATATATTTTTTTAAAACCTCTAGAGATTAGTTATAACTATTGAATTTAATATGGATTTATTTTGTTCATTCTTAGAAGTGATACATTAAAACCGCCTTTGTGAAAGCTTATTTGTTGTGACAGGGAGCATACGATGGATTCCTAAATCACAAGATACCAAAAATGTCAAACAAGCATTTCATTGATCTGTTTTGGCAGGCCATTGTTTGATAAACACCACCTGGTTTCGAAACCAATCTATACAGCGTCCGTATTTTTGAAAAAGCAAATATCGTGTGAAATTCCAATTTCTGGTCAATGTTAAAAGTTTTTAAATTCATTTTTGAAAGTTATTATTGATTACAAATTTAAATAAGTAGAAAACAAAATTATATTTCCAAAAACAACTTATTTCCTCCATTATTTAATACCAAAAGATGAATAGCTGACTGTGTATAATTAAAGAAAGATCAAGGGGGCTGCGGTAAGAAAGTGTATCCAAAGTATTAGAAAGAAAAAATATTCATCAGCCACCTAAGTCTCGAGCCACGTTATAGGTTTTTAGGATCAGGACTAAATTAACAAGATAAACACTTAGTGAAGTATAGTGTAGCTATGAGGTTACGTTTAGAAAATTATATTGAAAAAAAAATAGTAAAAAGGAATAAATCAAGGAAATTAAAGTGAAAATAATTATAACAAATAGGTAATAATAAATAAATAATCAAAATGAAAATGCACCACTGGAGTAATAATTATTCCAGTACATCTTCTTCATCATCTGCCTTCAATTAATAAATATGAATTTATAAAAATAATGTTCCATTGTGCGAACCTCAATCCGCTAATTGTTGGCGATGTTTTTGTACAACTCAAAAATAATGTTTTTTATTGGAAATATTCCAAAGACTGGGGTTACTTTATACATCGGGGTGTCCTACTGATTTTCCTTAAACCAGAAGGTTTTACAGAGAGTAACTCTGAGAAAATCCACAGAATACGTTCAAAACTTTTTTTTTTTTAATTTTGAATACGTTTGAAGTGGGAACGTGTGTGCTCTCATCATTCTCCTTTCAGTTTGCATTATCTCCAGATATACATCGTTAACCAATTCTGCAAGAGACTCGACTTTGTGTTAGTTTTGATAAGAAGACACTGTTAAATTAAAGTAATGCAAGCCGGATCTTTATTCTTCCTCTTATATTATGTACTGTGACAGTGCTTGTTTACACGCTGGTCGTGAACCTAACCTTGATCGCAAAAAAAAAGTAAAAATTTACTTTAATCGTGGCAGTACTGGCACTGTAAATTTCGTTCTCAACACATTCCTAGTGACTGATTAATTAAAATGTTGGATATTTTTTGTGCGACTGCCTTAACATCTTTGCGTTGTTCCTGAATTTTGATAGGTGTTTCGTCACCTACTCTTATCAGAGGCTCGTTGACTGATAAGGAAACGCCAGAACTGTTGATATTGTGCCACTTTACGCCTGTTGATCATCGTATTTTATTGTGTCATATTTCATAACTTTTGTCATAGTACATTGTACCTTTTATCAAAGATTGAGTTACAAAAAAATGTAAGAGTAAAGTGGATATTTAATTGTTATAAATTATTGATCATTTGATGTTTATATATTTGATTACTTTTCTTATTCTTCTTAATTTTCTAAAAACTTGTTTACGATGGTCTATAATGTACCGTTCATTATTGAGTAACTCCATGCTATCCGTGAGGTATTAAATTTATTAGTCACTACTCTTCCTAAACTTTAACAGACTAGCTATTACCACAGAGTTACGACAAGGCCCACCACTTATTCAAAGAAATTAATCTATATTATATAAATGGATAATTGTATGAATAGCAGTATTATAAATAATATTTGATATAATATACAAATATTATCAATTTTATGGATTGGATTTTTTCGTCGTGAAACAAACTGTATATAACGAAATGTAAGATCCACAGAAGTCTTATCCAGCTTGTGATGGAACGGCATCAGTGGATTGTTGTAGATTTTTATCAAATTGTCCCGCGTATCAAGAGTACTGGATCTGATACATGCAGAAATAAATAGTATTAACTCAAAGTATTGTATAAATTTGTGTCAGTACCCTCAAGATTAGATCTTAATTTATTTTTTATTTATTTAACCCCAAATATTATACTTAGAGCTGGATACCTATCTTCTCAAAAGTATGTGATGTTTTTGTTTCTTTTATTTTGTCAAATATGTATTAACATTTTTTTTTTACTATGAGGAATGTAGATAGCTTGGGTAAATGGTTTATTATTGGTCGGTATAAATAATATTCAATTTACTATACTTGTAAAAAAACCACAGTGATATATGTAACTAAGTATTGTACAAGCTGACTCTGTACGAGGATAGCGCATAAAAAAATAAATATATAATATAATAATTTGAGTAGCTCTTTGCATGAAAAATGTTTTAAAATATTATAAATTTTTATGAGATTCAATAATCAATAATCTGAATCTTAAATAAAATAATAAACTTATCAATAATTTACTATACTCATGTACAAAAATATCTAATCTTAAAAGAATGAAAGAATAAAAACCGAGATTCTAACGTTTATCAGTTTAGAACATTATGGATATTTCTAAATCTTGATCGTTTTAATTAACTTAGCTTCGGTTATATCAATAATTTCTAATTTTCCTATAATAATTTGATTTTATGGTAGGAATAAAGTTTTTTAATAATCGGATAGAAAATCAATTTCTAAATGAGAATTTAAAATACATTATTTCAGTTTGTTATGAAACTTGAGAAATTAACACCATTGTTTAATTGCGCAAATTCCACTTCACTAATTTGAGTTCCATTAAATAATGCATTATTACCTCTATATCTGTTGGAATACAAGTTTAATTTTCTATTTTAATAACTTTTAACTGACGTTAATTTTTCTAACATTGTCTTTAAAATTAGCCAAATTTCCACTGAGTTAAAAAACTAAATACACTATGTTTGAAATAACTTTTAAATATGTAAAGGTATGCCCATATGAAAACAATATTTGTTTCGTGGTATCTGAGTTTCATTGAATTTTAATTGCGTTATATGACAGGTGAATACTGTTTTTATTAAAAAAAGAAATGACCGTTTTATCAAAGACAATTTTTTAAAGGGCTATAAATATTTTAATCCTATTTAATACTCCTCAATACTTAATAATCCCTTTAGAGCATTCTCCAAGCTTGTTTAATCCCCTTCGTCTTCTTAAAAAAAAGCCTCAGTTTAATTATTTGTTTCAAAGAAGAGACATTGTCCTGTCTTTTTAAGACAATACTGGAAACAATATTTCACAGCCGCCGAAACAACTCGTGAAATTATTCAATATGAAGGAGAAGGTGTCCTTGACCAGCGCACTGCGGGGCGTTGGTTTAAAAAATTTAGCAGTGGAGATACTAGAAGTACTATAAGTAGAGAGTAGCTGGAAAGGAAGGTCTCCGGGCGACCATTAATGGATACTGATGAGGTTCCACAGGAAGCTGTTTACTCAAATCCGTCCACTCCAAGTACTCGCAAACTTGCCAGGGAGTGTGGTGTGTCGAAAGATACTGTTAGTCGCCATCTACTCTCCTTGTGGAAGGTGAAAAAGAGCAGTAGACTGCTCACTGAGGAACCTTCTCCTCAGCAATCAGCAATCACCAAAGAAAAGTTTAAAGAACTTCTTGGGTTCGAACTCCTGCCTCATCCACCATACAGTCCGGACCTCGCACCATCGGATTACTACTTGTTTTGACGCATGGCCCATTTCCTCCAATGGAAAAAAAAAAAATTTGTGGAAGTTGAAATTGCAATACTTCAGTTCTTAGACAGCCATCCCAAAGAATGGTATCGGCGTGGGATCGAGGAATTGGCTAGCAGATGGCAAAATACGGTAGATAACAATGGACTATTCTTTGAGTATCAATTGTATTTTATATCAAAGAAATAATAATACAAATATTTTGTTGAAAATCGGTAATTATTTTTTAAACATCAGATTACATGAAATATGGTTGAATTTGTGTCATTTTGTTGAAAACTAAGTTTTGATAACAGAAGGTACATTACTTTGAACTCATTACCCAAGTTTATTTTTACAAATGGAATCCGTTTACCAAAATATTTATTATCGCTTAGCAACTGTTAAATGTTTCTTGTATATCTAGTTGTTCCTAGAGATTAAGAAAATCCCTAAGAGTTTGTGGAAGTTAAGAACCCTAATATAATTTCGCAGTTATCCAACCACATTGGTCTAGTTCGCATGATGTTTCCTGCCAATCCAATTATTTTATACTATTTAGACACCCGTTGCATCGTTACATCTTGGAAGAAGATCAAAAGGTTCAATGAATAAGATTAATGAAGTAATTAAACCTTCACTTCGCGGCACTCAATGTCTACGTTCTGTCAGATATTTCAAGTAATTAGCCTTTGTTATTCCTTTGCTGATACATTATGGCCGCTACGTGATGAAGTTATTTTAAAAGCTGTCTAGCGAGCTGAAGTAGGTTTATTACGACTTGTGGCGAAGTTGCAGATGTTCGGCGCTATAAATGTAACGTATATTTTGTTTTTTCCTTTTTTAATCTTGTTTCTAAATTAAGCTTTTATCTTTCTTTTACTGTTTTTCAACAATTTTTTTTTTTGTGAAATTTTTTACTTTATCTTTGTTACTATCTTCTTGTTTCGGGGTTTAATCCAGTTGTGGCAAATATTTATTCATTCTGTTAATTTAGCCGTGAGTCAACCCTGTGAGCTTGGGAGCCATCATGGAGCACACCTAGACCCTATTAATTAGTCATCCTTTATGGGGAAAATCTGGAGGTTAATCCTGATCTTGAACAAATCATCTTCCTAATCAACAATTGTCCAAGAAACAGAGTACTCGAAAGAAAAGGAAGTACTTCCCCATTTTATTTTTTAACTTTATCTAAGACCGCCAACAAACTGAAACATGCTGTGATATCAAATCTATAAAAATAACTGATACTAATAAATAACAAAGGTACGATTTAAAAATAATCATTCACCAAAAACTTGTTATTGCTCTTTAGAACACCTATTAAATGATTTTATCCACAAATGTTCTATTAAATAGTTAAAAAAAAAAAATCAAATACTGTTTAGAATCAGTAGTGTAAAATAAAAATAAATGGGACGCTAAATGTTTTGGAGAGGAGAGGTAACGAAGATTCAATTTTGTCTTAACCGAAACAAATTTCAAAATACAATCTTGGATTTTGTCTATTGTATTTATAAAACTTTTTTTCTTGACTTCAACTTAAAAACTCATATAACGTAATGTTAAAATTTACATTAGCCAATTACTCTAAACCCATACTGATATCCTAATCAAAACTCAAACTAAACGACTTTGTTTCCTTGTTAATAAATTCGATATTTCACCGTATCAGCCTCTGTTCAGTGGATCAAATGCCGAATGAATAAGTTTTTTTTTCCCCCGTTGAATCGGAAATATCAGCTTATTGATTTAGTCATCACATGTTCTTGGATTTTAGTGCTGCATTCGAACGAGGTAATTTATGCAGATATTGACTTCAAAGGACGCGCCCGCTAAGCCCAATCTGCCTTCCGAGTGTGGTATGGGTTTTGCATTGGATTGGACTTGATGAGAACGATATACTCACTTGACCTTTCTCATCTTTCATATTATTTTTTCGTTGTATTATCTTACCTCAGTAAGGACACTACTTTTTTGTATTTGTGGTTTCGTGCCCGCATTATGATTAATGCAATAATAAAATGTTGCATATTGATCTGCGTCAGATTCAAATTGTGTCTTTATTATGAAGATTTAAGTGAGATCAAATAAATCCTACTTAAATCACATACTTGTTTATGAATTCTTCCAAGTCTCGCATTATTGTCGTTTTCTTTTTCCTTTATTTGAAATTCTCCGATGTACGTTTGATGAGAAATATCCAATCGGATTTCGCCGACACAGTCAGTATTATAGGAGCTATAACGATTTTTTTTTCTTTTTTTTTCAGTTTAGCGTTTTCAAAGGAGGATCCTTACCGTTAATGTCAACCCTTCAATCATTGCCCGCATCATGGATCGGGATGACTGATGATGCAACATAAAATATCGACGGTGTTACGATTTGACTCGAATGTCATTTATCACGATTGAAGGGGATCCCCGGCAGGTTGGCCTTTGTCCCTCCGGCTATCTCACCGCCTAATTCACAGGCTCCTTTTCAAGCCTATTAATACTTGCCATATTTCCCACCTCAACTGGCCTTTAATAAAGTTGAAAAATTACCATATCCCTCGTTATAAACAAATGCTAATTAATGGCTCACTGTATTTTTTTTTTGTCTGACAATGAGTTATAATATCAACAGCTCCATCTACGACCATAAAGTATTTAAATCCGACAGAGGTAGTTATTGCTGTTTTTAATCGGCCAAATCTAACATTCTTAATACCGATATTTGTTTCTTTTTACTAAATTAATTTCTGCACTCATTCATCATTGCTGAAGTTGCTGCACCTTACATCGTAGTTCAATTTGCGTTTTACTCAGAATTTTATCCATGCTTGATCATGAATAATGATTGATAATAATGAATTAGATTAGTAAGTTAGTCTATTGATCTATTTTCTGTTTAATCTTTAGATGGGTTTTATTTGAATAATTATATTAAATCGTTAAAACAAAACAAAGGAATATGCCATATATGACTAGAATAACTATCATTAACATTAAAAACTATTTAGAAAGCATTGTAACTTTGATTATGAATAAAAGATTTCTTTCAAAAGCGCTCGATATGCGTTCCTATATTTGATGTTTCAAGAAGTTATAAATTTTCATACACGAGTGAAATATTTAGCCTTTTGTTTATCTTTTGTAAATAAATATTTTTATAGAGTTTATTGGTGATAAAGAAAAAAATTTCATAGATCTTAGTTATCGTCTACGTTGTATCATTTTATCCGATTATGGTCTTTTGTAATTACTTCTTTGTATTAAATCACAATATTGTCTAGGGGAATATGAACGGGGAGTGGGATTGCTCAGTGTAAGGCACTGTGTTTCTAACTCCAAGGAGCCGTGTTTGAATTCATTTAACTTATATTTATTTATTTTGTTATTCAACCCTGTGGGTTTGGGAGCCTACTGGGGTCCACGCAGCCTCATAAAAGGAGTACTCTTAGTGTGGAAAAATTGGCGATGGAGCGTAATTTTGAATAAATCACTTCCTTGCACAACCGTTGGTCTCATAACAGTACTTCCTTACTAAGTTCTGCACTTTCGTTGGTTGCAGCGGGACAGATTAATTTATTTATTTACTTAATATCAACTTCAACATACGTAACGTAAATAGCACCATAGCCCGTCACTATTGAAAAGATTAAAAAGATCGTATCGTATAATGGTCTGTTTTATTTTTACACATTAATCATTCCGTGAGAGACATGGTGGAGATACGGGGGATGTTGGCCCTACAGATAGTGCAATGGCCTCTAACCTTGCCAATGAAAAGAGTGACAAAAAGCTGAATAGTGCATACAGCCAACATGAGAGCTTTTTGCAGGGGGCACATTTGTGTGACTGGCTCACATGTGGTTCAGCTAAATACTCCATGGGAACCCATTCATCGTCCTCAACCCGCACAGTTTTGATTAACCCTTTATCATTACGTCATTAATAATGAAGTATGTATTGAAAAAACTTTATAAACAACTAGTAATCAAATTATAACCTATATTAAATTTCTTTTAATTATCATGAAACCATTATTTTCCCAGCAATTTCAAATTTCATTATGTTATTTTGTATTTAAGAAAAATAATCTTCTAGAATAAAACTATTTCTAAGTAGTAACATACTAAGTCTTTTATGTGATGATAACAGAATTCGAGCCTTTTGAGTTTCTTCACAAACACAATATAGTAAAATGAATTGCCACATCTGGCACTTTGGTTCAATATTATGTGTACCTTTCTTCGCTTTGTTTTGATTCATTATTATTGCAATACATTTAGTGTCATGAATGTTTCAATTTTCACTTTCACTCGCCTATATCCGGTTTATGTAGTAAGGGGAAGTACTGCGATCGTGCTAAACTTCGAATTTGAGTTTTTGACGGAAACGTACGTTTCGAAGCACCCCTCAAATTACGTCTCAAAAAATGGTTTGTGTATGTGAACAGCTTGAAATTGAAAAGCCGGAATTGCCACTTCGTATACTTTACATTTCTCGAATGCTTCTTAAACTCGGTATATGCATGTAAAACTAAGTAATCTTTAGTACCAGCTAGGTTTTATCC
This sequence comes from Halyomorpha halys, assembly GCF_000696795.3. Classification (NCBI taxonomy): domain Eukaryota; kingdom Metazoa; phylum Arthropoda; class Insecta; order Hemiptera; family Pentatomidae; genus Halyomorpha; species Halyomorpha halys. The sequence goes on along the minus strand of NW_027110755.1, from coordinate 662,257 downwards.
TCTTTGAAATAGTTCAAATGCCGAATTCTCAAAAAATCTTCTTCTAAACTACCTTTAAATTTGTTTATTTATAATAATTAACCATTTAGCAAAGTAATAAGAAATATGAAGTATGAAAGAATTTGATAAATGATAAAATAGAAACAGCTGTATAGACTGGAAAATCGGAGACAGCCGAGTTTACCCGATCTCTCCCGATTCCAATTGGATGTACATACTCGTATAGCTTTGTTAAAGAATAGTATTATTGGCAGGAAAAATGTTTTTATTCACCTCGTGAAACCCTAAAATACGAATTTTTATAGCAACTGTAAATTAACATTTATTGTTTAAAATTTTCACCTTCCAGGTTGAAAAATGAAAGTTGTGTAATGCGCGCACAGCACCAAATAGTTTTTTTTTTTTTAAATTCACCTATTTTATAAATTTATATAAACAGCAATTCATTGTAATTTTTATTTTTATTGGCTAAATAATATTATTATTTATACGGATGTGAAAAAGACCATCCTTCTCAACATTAATTCATTCTTTCGGAACCGATTACATTTATTAGTTTTACAAAAAAATCATAGTCTTATATTCTGTAGTCGTAGTCTGAATTTTCAATTAGTCCAACCCATTATAGTCATTAGTAAGCACCTAAGAAAATGTTCGTTGTTTTAACATTTTTGCTTATTTTGAACAATGTGCAACTGGAAGTTGTCATTGGATCAATCCTATGTATTTATCTAGAAATATAATCATAATTTTTACAATTATCACTTTTCTGACATTTTTTGTTGACAATTCTTTTTTCCTATCTATTAGTGTTTCAATAGTTTGTATATTATTTGCGTAAAATTGCAAACATAATTGATTAATGGCTTTAGAGTTTAATTATTTATGAGTCTAGAGCTTTCAGTAAATGTGTGTATAGTTATTACCACGTCACATTAACTTTTAATCAAACGGCGCTGTAACTTGTTGCACCGCGAGCATAGACATTAAAACGGATTGGCCACACTACAGACCCCTAATGGGTCTTTAATACGCATCTAATTCACATATACGTTATGATCCTTTGCGCAGTTTCCCTTCCCAAAATGAATCGAAAACTCAAAGTGTTTCAAAAATCAATGTTATTTTTTATTTCTCGGTTAGTAGTTTTGCAACTTTTTTTTTTTATTCATAACTATTAATTTTATTGTAAGTGTTCGAGCGTTTTAAAAGCGATTTAGCAAGAATTGTAACTTTTAGATTTAACTTAGATTTTTAAATTATGAATACATAAAATGTAAGTCATAATGAATATATTTCTGCCAAAAGCGCTCGATATGCGAAATATATTTAATGTTTCAAGAAGTTATAATTTTTCATACACTATGAAATATTTTTTGTGAATAAATATTTTTATATAGTTTATTGCAGATAAGGAAAAACGTTTTATAGACCTTACTTATGACGTCCAAGTTATGGTTTTCTGTAGTTACTTCATAGTATTAAACCATAAGATTGTGTTGGTTTTGTTTAAAATTACTATGATTATTTTATTGTATTTATGTGACAATGGACTAACCGATATCCTTACTATTCCTTTTTTAAATTAACTATTATATTTCGCCATCAAAAATATCTATTTGTTCATAATGCAAATTGAATAAGTTAAAAGGAATGTACTTGGTCTCTAACAGATAATCTGGATTGAATGATCGAGAGATTTGAATGGAACATCCTCCTTACAATTAAAGGAGCTATCTGGGATCAGATCCTTAACACTTGGAGAAGGATTAAAAGTGAATTGCTTACTGAGACTTGTCAGTCAATATCTCATTATATAGGCAAGGAGGTTAAGATGTGGGGACATGTGGCCCGAAGAAATCCATCAGGATGCCTCTACACAACAATAAATGGCAGTATATCTCATCTGAAACCATTTTGCTAATTGTTTTTTAAAGTATGACCATCATAAAATAATGTATATATTGGTACATTATTTATTAATACCTACTACAAAAAAGGATATTATATTAAAATTTAAAAAATGGTAAGAGAAGGCATAGTTAATGATAAAAACTTTCTAATGTTATTGGCATTAACGGTTCAGAACCCCGTCTGAAAAGAGTGAATAACAGGTGAATTTTTATAGCTAAATATTTACTTAGGTCCGGTTAGTAACTTAATAAAAAAATGTATTTTTTAATTTCATTGCTTACGGTTGAGCCACGATAATAATACTTCAAAACACCTCTTTTTAAGGCTATACGAAATTGTATTCTTATTTATTTTCGGACCATATAACGTAACTTTTTTTGCTCTTGATAACTGATATTAAAAAATAAAAAATTATTTAGCGCTTGAACGAGTATTACTTCACTATTTTCTTTTGTTTCGATCGTGAATTACAATTATAGCTCAATTGTGAAAGTCGCCTGCTTCGTCCTTCAGCCGTTTCTCTGGTGTATTGCCCACCGTATGTTAACGACAAGACGGTATTATCTATCAATATGATAGATAACTATGAACTGCAATATCTGCTTCACGTTTCTCTATTACTTCATTTACCACTAACAGAAATTTATTTACATATTTTTGGAAGGAAATGATATGTTAGGATGAAGAGGATGATGGTGAAACGATCCGGTCCAAGGGGCAGCTTCACAAATCTTACCTACCGGACACCCTCTGCATTGGAATATATGTGCATCTCTCCGGCCCTGGCTTCCCATTGTTAACTAACACGACTTTACTGCCCATATAAATATCTTATTTCGAAAACATTTGGAAGCCTAATGTAGTCTTCTTGGAATATATCATTCGGCTTGAGTAATGTCGTATCGTTGATCATAAGCCATTAGACGTCTTTTCATTTTCATTCTCAATTATCAGCCGTTATTGTCGTCTACTTAGACAATCATTATTCTTATTTCTTGTTTGTATAACTCAAGTAAATTAAGACAAAGGTTAAGAGACTTTTGTATTATTGTACATGTAGTTTTTAGTTGAGTTGGCATAATCAAAACTTTTTTTTTACGATGGTTAAGATTTGCTGGAAATGGCTCCGAAATTACTTAATTTAAACCATTGGAAATTTATCGTATCATTTAAAAAAATAAAAAAGGATAACAAATCAATTCACAAAAAAGAAAGTTTAATCTAAATTGTCAAAATAAAACTAAATTTTTGTATTTTAGGTTCACTAAGATTTAAAGAAATTTGTGATCTAATTTGTGGTTTACCTTGGTGATGGAGACATGGCCCCGAAACTCTATTATATATAAATAATTCTTAGTTTTAAAAATTTAGACATGAAGGATAATTTTCAATACACCTAACTAAAACTAAATTTTATTTGGAGTAATCGTTAATTTTTGGTACGTATAGATAAAAAATCGTTAATTTTTTAAAAATTTAAATGTTGTTGTAAATAGTAAATAATAATAAAATAATTTTTATGTCAATATCGAATTTTTTTCCTGTATTATGTTATTTAGTTATTTATAAATAGAAAAAGTATTTATTCGCCTGCATGGCGGAATTCTGTGAATTTCGGCTGATATTAAACTTTAAATTATCTCTTGTTATTAATGTTGAATATCACATCTTTAACACAACTAAAAAAAAAAATAAATAAAATTAAAGTAGATTTTCTGGCAACTAAAAATAATGCATTTTTTAGCAAGTTTTATTTAATAAGATACTAACGTAAGAATAAATATTTATACTTCAATTAGATGTACAACAATTACTTAAATTATTATTTATGTAGTATCAAAAATGAGGTGTAGTATTATTCATAATAATAGTACATACTATTGCAGACAACATACTGTTCATTTTCAAATCCAATCCTTAAAATCATTTATTAAATGTTGTCAACAATCTTCATAATTTTTAGTAATGTGAATTTTAATGTGATAATATTATGTTTTTATAAGATGGATAATAATGTTTTCATATATAATATCAGTGTTTTTATTATAGTGATTTGGAATGTTTTTTTTAAAAAAAAAAGACTATTCAGCAAAATGATTTTTGAAGGATCTTGACAATGTATGATTTTAGGGATTGAATAATATGTAATACAATTCATAATTAGAATATGTATGAAGTTTTAAAGGTGTTTGTTTTCACAATTGCAATATTGGAGTTTTAGTATAAAAATTAAATCCAAATCCATTTTCCTTTTTCATCCAGTTAGATTTTTTAGTTGTGTTAGTATTCCATTGCGATCAAATAGTGTTATCAATATTATGCAATTTATTTCATAATGTTAGCTGAAAGTGCATACTTACGGTTTTTAATTTTATACTTAGCTGTTATTATATAATAAATAATTATTATTATTTAAGTATCTCAAGAATGTGGTTTTAAGAAAAAACTCTTCTTAGGCTTTGCAATATCTGGAACTTTTTCTTGTATTTGGTTAGGATCCAATTTCTTATATTTGCACTGAACGTTCAGATTACCATGTAAAGACAAAATGTACAGTGCGTATTCCAGTAAAACATAAAATTCGTAAATTATTTAACTAATACTTTTTAAATAAGAATTCGATACCTTATTTGCTAATTATAAGACATTTATGTAATTAAATTCGATGATGTTTGCCAAATGAATATAAATATATAGTTCGCTAATTGAAGAATATTTTACAATTTCGGACCTTACGACTTTTCCGAATCGTTCTGAGTAAATGATATGTTCTGAAATATGTAAATGATAATGCCAGCCGACGTTTAAACTCTCAACCTGTGCCTATTGAACTGTACATCCTCTGAAACACAATACTTTGGTAATTTCATGTTAGAAGGAAAATCTATTTTCTCGTAAGGTCATTTCATAACCTTGTTTTGTTTCTATTTGCATGAAAATTACTATTTTCTTCTTGAACTCGTTTACATCTCAAAAAGCAATGTACTATTTCTTCTTTCTCGTCCTTCACATTATGATTATACAGAATGGACCTGGGATACATATTTAGGCTCAGTCAGATATATTCTTAGATGTATATGAAATTTTTAAATTTTTTAATTACTGGTTTTCAATTAATTTTTTAATTGCTGGTTTTTAATTATTTTTAATTGCTGGTTTTCAATTAATTTTTTAATTGTAATTCTTATTTATACTGGTTTTTAAACAAATCTCATTTTATAAGTCAATAAAATTCAAATTATAACCACAAAATAAAAAAATATTATTGCAACACATATACCATAAAGTCTATAAATGATAAATTTCCTTGAGGCTAAGATTACATGTTGCCAGATATTTCGAAACGAGGATATTGGAAAGGTGATAATATTTATAAAGTGAGCAAGTGAGAAAGGACATAATCCAGTTCCTAAATATTGAATGTTCCGTGCATGGTACAATTACAAAGAAAAATATTGTAATGAAATTTGAGTTTTTATTTTATTTCTAGAAAATATTGAATGAAATTTGTTTGCTGATATCAAAACTGAAATAAGAAGAACATGTCATTATAATAAGAAATAATGTCACATGTCAAAATTGACTCTCATAAATGTCCATATATATTTATTTACCGCTACCTTAAGGATGTTTTTTTACTTTAACTGACTAGAATAGTCATAATAGCATTATGTGCAATACTTAAATATTGTATAGTTGACAATTAAAAAAAATCATAGTTATTCAGAATATTAATTAAAATAATAAATAATTTTTTATTACTTATTACAGTCCTAGTAATTTCATACTTTTTCTTATAGTGCTCATTTTTCCAATGATCATGTTCATTTTCTTTCATGCGCACATTAATGATTATTGGCGTATATTACATCGCTGCTTGTTCAAGGTTACCTCTTAGATTCTGTTTCCAATGACATTTAATACCTTCTGGATGAAATGATACTGATAACTAAGCACATGTTTACTTAGTCAATTAATACAATGTTTAAAGTTGTAATTTTAAAGTAATATAGAATGTTATATCGCCGGTACAAAACGAAAGTGGTGTATCATGTTATCTTTATATAACATTTTTTATCTTTTGTTATATGGTGTTTTCTATTATCTTCGAAATAAAATTAAAAAAATTACATGTTTTAACTTATTAAAAAAATAAAATGACGTATATAAAGATTTGAAACTTACTGCTGCTTTAAATCTGCATTTATGATTTCGTTCGTGGCACTTGTCTATTGCTCAAATAATACTATTTTAAAACATGCCATTCAGTTATCCTATCACCCCTTCCTACAAATAAAGAAAGAAAAGCAAAAATAAGGGAACAGAAGGTCCACTATATCAATTAAAAAAGGACATTTATTCGTCCGACAGCAAATCATGGGAACATCGGGACACATTGCTTAAAAGTGGGACAGTCCCACCAAAAGCGGGACGTCTGGTCACCTTAGTTATACCTGTTAAATGCTTTATGAGTAGTGTGTTGCAAGTTTGAGTTTTTTGTTATTTGTTATGTTCGAATATTACATTAACATGCTTTAATTGATTCTGAAGTAGCTGCCAACAGGAAGTGGGCGAAGAACTCCGATACAGAGGGCACGACCTGGCTGATATGTTAGCCTCTGCCACTGCCTTATATAGGTGGCTGTGAGTTTTTTGTCTGAACCAGTTCGGCAATAGCTGACGTTCTGACCGCTCTTGTTGGTATTTAGTGGCGAGTGATGTGAATTAGTTATATGAGCGCCACTTCAATTGTGGTCTCTTAGGTTGATAAGAGCATAATAAAATATTATAAATAATGTTTATAATATAATATAAGTTGATGGTAACAGTAGTGTATCTAGATTATTTGAGGTCTGGGATGGGATAGTTTTGGAGGTCTATTTTTATCTCTCTTCTTAGAAAAAAAAGAATAAAAATCAAGTAAATTCTAACTCATAAACAACATTTTCGTCTGAATAAAATAATTAATATCATTTATGACAATTTTTCTTTGGAATAAAAAAAACTCTTTCGTGGCATCCCATAGTGAATGATGTATTGATATCCCACTAACCCCAAAGTTCTCTGGTATCTCTCCTCGGAACCTGCGCCACTGAATCGAAATCCATTCATATAATGTCATGAACTTCGCTTTTGGGAGAGAACATGAATTCTCAGACCATTTTTTTAATCCATTTAATCCTTTATCATAAATCCTCCTAAGACCATATACTTTGTTTGGATAACGGTACATCTGACAAATTTTTCTTTTTCTTTTGTGATTGACGCATTCTATAAATTGTATCAAAAAGACGTATTCTACAAAATTGACGGGTCACTCTAGCTTTGGAACGCCTAAAGGTACCTCAGCAGAGAAAGTAACCTTATGTAGAAGATACTATCATCGCATACGGCTTATTTGAATTAAAATCTTTTTTTTTTATTATTTTGTTTTTAGTGTTATATGCTTATATTGAATCAAACAGCTAGCTATATTTCCAAAAGATTTGTACAAATATACTGAAAAATTGAAAGTAGTTAATAGTATATAACACTAAACAGAGTGCATGTAAAGGTAAAATAATACCCCAAAAAATAAAGGGTATTTATTAATAAGCTAATAAAAGATAATGATTACAAAAATCCAAATAAACATTACTTTTTATTTTTTACAATAACATAATTTAGAAAGTAAAATATATATATATATATATATTTTTTTATTTATGCATATTATTTTTATTAATGTTGTCCGTTTTTGTTGCAGGTAAGATATGGTATTCAGCTACTTATATGGAAACTCTCCCTGTAATGCATAAGGTAGATTGTTTAAATTACACTTCTCTCAAATATTTATAATTATTTATTAAAGTAGTTTCTTCATAAAGATAGTTTTTGGGTAAAAAAAGTATTGAAATTGAATATCAATTTGAAAGAAATATAATTTATTCTTAGATCAAACGACCTTATCACTGAACCTTTTTTTCTTTTTATAGGAAAAACTATTTTTTTAATTTGCATTTGAATTATTCCCTCTTTCTGCAGCCTTTCTGAGTTAATTTGTCCTTGCCTGACATTGAAATAACCATTGCTGCACGTTCTTCATTACGAATGTTACATCACCAGTTTTCCTACGCGACAAAAAATACTAGTTATTTATAGCGATATATATATACTAACCTCGGTTCTATAAAAAAATAATACTAATTAGTTTTTTTTTTTTTTTTATTAAATATTTAAATAATCTTTGCCTATAGATTATCTTAGTTTTTGATTTTATTAATTATTTGAAATATGTTTTATTTCTTGGTTGAAAATTCTTAAATATGATTTTACACCATAATGAAGCTACTTACATCTAAATGAAATTAGCTAACTGTGTATGTTGGTGAATTTTTTGATCCGCAAAATAGATTAAGAAATGTAATTTTTACATAGTTTTCTATATTGAAGTTAAAACTTTTTTTACAGATGATATGTATTTTTAAAATATTCTTCTGTATGTTTTTATTGACGAAGGTAGCTACTTAAAGTGAAATAAAATTTCAGGACTGTCTAGACGAATCTTTTAGATAACGCATCATTCCAATTTATAGGAGACTGTTCAGTTTCTAAATTATCTTTGTCGGCTTCCCTCTTGTCTCAGAGGCGGAGTAGCCCTTTCACACCAACGACTACAGTATCTTCGCTGAAAAGATCCGTTACAGATCGATTAATAATAGATGCCCGCTGAGAGGAATTTTCCTTAATTGGCCGGTTAGTGGCTTCGTGGAACAGTAGGCTTTAGCATTTCCGAAGGAGTCGTCTTGATATCTTGATAAGGTAGTTATTAGTAATAAGTTTTGTCTATGTTGGTTGTATTTTGATGCTTAGCTGTTTGTAAAAACTGAAAGGGAAATTTATTATAATCATACAGATGCACTGAAAGCATATCTAATTCGGTTTTTGCAATGAATTCCATAGTTTATTGTTATAAAACCACTTTCATTCATTAAATCTGATGTATGGTGATATAATATTACTTATAAGAGTAAGGTCTCATATTGAAATACAAAAATGCCTTTTATTATCAATAATATTAAAAAAAAAATTAAAATCTGTACCGCGACAACCCATGAAGGGTCAGGGGTTCAGTACTTTGTAAAGAAGTACTGTTACTAGACCAACGGTTGTGCAAGGAGGTGATTTTGTCAGAATCACGCTCGACAGCCAGATTTTTACCCAATTAGGGGTACCCAATTTAAGAGGATGGGTGAACCCAAGGAGGGCTCCAAAACCCACCGGAGTTGACTCACGGCTACAGTGTAACAGAAAACAATTTTCTGCCCAGCCGGTTTCGAACTCGGGTCCTTGGAGTTAGTAGCCACTAATATTGACGCCAATAATATTTACATCATTATAAAGGTTAAACATTAGCAACCTCTGTTCTTTCCAGCAGAAATGTAGACAGAATAACTTTAAAATGCCATATTGATAAAGGTATTGTTAAACTTTTGCTTCAAACCCACTAATAGGATTTGTTTTTTTATTAATTTAAATTTAAATAAAATTGTATAAAGTAATTAGATATGAAACACTGTATGAATATTCGTTGCTGTATGGTGATGTTTCAAACGTTTGTGAGTAAGGAATTATAAACTAATTTGATATTGACAAATGACTAAAAATTAATTCCTATTTAGGAGTGAGTAATGAACCATGAAACATAATTCATGACTAACTCTCATCATTTGCCTGATAAGCTGTAACAGCAATAGATGGACTCTTCTTCAGCCTCCGTGTCCTTTCATCCATATTAACAGTCTAATAAATAAATAAATAAAAAGTTCTTAACATAATATAAATAAATATTTTTTCTCTCAGCGTTATTGGACATCTGCAGCATTATGGGAACGGTTATTGAACTTTATTGGCCATATTTTTAAGAAATATTGATCACTAAGCCAGTTTGCGCCGCTTATAAATCTTAAGATTTTGATTATTTTTTATACTGTGGTTACTTGAGAAGTAATCATTTTAAAGAATGTTATTTCATATTATATTCAAAAACTTAAATCATAGTTTATTATATAATATATTTTACAATGCCTGTTTATTCAAAAGTAATTATCTAAGGAATGCAGAAATTGTCTAAGTAACTATTTGAGCAGTAGCATATTATAGTATGTGAGACAGTGTTTTTTTAATTGCTTTACTAAATTAATCTGTTTTTAAAATATAAATTTATTGTATTCCAACGTGTAATAATGAGGGACATGTCGATACTTTGTAGAATAAATTTTTAGAACAGTAATCCTTCGCCTCCTTTCTATATTTCGTTCTGGGTATCAATACTTCTGGCCTATCATCACAAATATTGAAAAAAAATGTCCTTACAAAGGTTAGTATTATCCAAAAAAAAAGAAAAAAAAAGATATAAATTATTATATTGGGAGAGGGCGTTCTAGTTAGTCAGTTCTAAAAGACCCACAATTTTGTAAGGATGTATTTAATTTCATAACCAACACGAGGACACATTAAAAAACATAATTATGAAAATGAAATATTCATTTCAAAATTGTATCTATTAAATTTTAATATAATAAAAATCAAAATCAAATATATCTGTAACATTAGAGACGTAAACAACCTTTTCTTAATTTAAATATTTTAGTGTAAATTTAAAGAAATTAGACTACATTGTATTGTATCGTAAGAATTAAAATTTTTGACTGAGTTGGTTGGAATGCTTTTGAAACATTAATAAGTTAAATAGAAGACTACAATGATAGTGTACCTGCTGATGAGGCGATGTCTCCGAAACGTAATTTATGAATGATTTCTAAACAAAGGAAGTAGAACGAGAAAGATAGTTTAGCAAACTAGATTAATTAATATTATATACTAATTATGTATATATATATGATTAGTATATAATATTAATAACTTCCCCTTCAACATGCGGGCTGTCTTATCCAATTCCTAGTGACAAGTTTGTAGTACGCATGTACATAAATACTGCCTCGAAGATTCTACTACATATCATAATAAGCTCATCAAATATATAGTATATCATAATATACTATCATAATAATATATAGTATCTATCAAAGTTATTAACAAACATACAATTCCATATGTTTTATTTGTTATCAGGTGCTCTATTTGTGTCATTCGAAGTTTCTTCCGATAGTGGTAATAAGCAAGAATGATAAATATTATCTTTCTGAATGGCGATTTTCGTACTATCTGCAATTTAGTAAAAATCATATTTATTTAACTAATAAAGCTGTCCATATAAAGCCCCCAAACAGATGAACACATACCATACACACTCCTGTTTGCTTAGCTAATGACTGTATAAAGCATTGTGAATACCACGGCAGATATCATAGGAATTATCGGATCATATTGGCAGAGTAATGGGCCAATTACCGACTGCTATGGTGGGCTTTGGGGAATGTTAATTTGACAGCTGTTGCATGTTCCTTAAGGACCTGTTGATCTGCAAGGCTCAGATAGGGACGTTCCGTGGGCCATCAACCTCTTCTGCGCTCTGAGTCTATCCCGGCACACTCTTACTTTTACCAGAGATCTCTTGCTTTTCATTTTATTTATTAATTATAATGAATTTCTTTCTTTTACATATCTCATAAATTCAGTATAAAAACGAATTTATAAACCTTTGTGCCGTCAGTATAAAATCGAAGGATGGTACATAGATGGGATGAAAATATAATTATGTTGAAGCTAAAATAAATTTGATTGAGAATAAAAAAAAAAAAATGTTTGTCATAGAATACAACATACATTAATTTTATGAACATTTGTTGTTTGTTTGTTTTTGTTTAGTGGCGTAAAACATCATTAGTCATTAACGCAATTTATACCTTATTTAATTTTGCTTACATTTTTCTAAATTTAAATTTTTATTTTATTCATTTTTTTTTTTAAGTTTTATTATTATTTATTTTTTGTCTGCTCGATGTTATATTTGGATCAGTAAACCTTATTGATTTTAAAAACTGAAATACTATTTTTATTGCTTTATCATCATCTCTGAAGATTTTTGAAATATCCGGGTTTAATCCTAAGCTATTATTGAGTTGTGATTGTCAAATTGTTGTTGTAATACTGAATTGATTCCGAAGCTTTTATGAACATTTGTATCACTATTCAATATAAAAGGAAAAATAATATAATATAAACATTATTTTTTTAAATAAATGTTTTTAAAATTATATTTATTGGATTCTTTTAATTAAAGGCAACAAAAAAATTTTTTTTTCAAATTTTGAATAGAAAATTGAATAAAACTTAAATCTTTTATTTACTAACAAATAACCACTTATAACTTGGTACAAATTGTATGAACATGTTTCACTTTCAAGCCTTGTTGTTCTGTTATTAAACATATTTAATACCAGAACAACAAGGCTCAACGTGTTTTTTTTAGTGATGTTTTGTCACATTTAACTTTCTATTTTTTGAAGAAAGAGGGTGGTTAGTTACTCAATGGGCTAGGCATTGGATATCATAACTCCCTTCCTAGTTTTCTGTTATATTAGCTGTGAGTTAGATCTGGGTTTGGAAGACCCTGTTTGAGTGTACCTTATCTCTATACTCTCTATATTTTATATACTATATAGTTCGATTAGTTTGAATTATACCATGGTTGTTGTTTCGAAAAAAAAAAAAAAAAAAAGTTCATTCAACTCTATTTAGGCTTGACGAATTGAGAAGTTTTCTAGCATAAGTCAATATATGTACTTTTTAAAAGTTATTTAAAATGTATTACAGGAGCATTTAATGAGATAAATTAAATTTTTGTTGAAAAATTTGGTTTGTAACTTTTATTTGACAGGGCAAAATTTAAAATTAAAATAAACTGAATTAGTTTTTGGTGTAGAATTTTAAATCTTTAAAAAAAACCTTTAATTTTAAAACGGGATAATTAACTTTAGATAGAAAACTCCACAATTAATTTTTGGTTGGAATTCCATATTAATTCCTTACACCCGCCCCTCCCCCCAAAAAAAAGTATTGCTGACCGATTTCAAATCGATATACATCCTTTCTCGATAATCTCTATGCCCACGCGAACCCATTAGTTTCTTCCCAGTCTATTCCTGATTGACGTTTTCCATTTAGGCATAGGAAAAGAAGGTGGGAGGCTTCTAACATAATATTATACTGCTACCAATGAGTAGTTTCTTCACAAATCATTTTTATGTTTTATTTATCTGACTGCACATTTACCTGTTTTTTTCACAGTACAGTCCCGACAAATACAGATTTTTAACTTAATACTCGATTTATAATGATGTAATTTAGAATTTGTCATTGCAAATACATCAAAATCACATTCATTCCTGTATGTTTTGCTTGGGAAATTAAATGGCGGTGAATAGGATTTCTAGCTATAATATTGCAATGGAGAGTAGGAAGTGGACCGGACTGCATCGGTTCAACTATTCCTTGCTGAGACATAGCTGGAGATGCTCCTATTAGGCAGTAGTCCAACATCTTTCTAGTCTCTACTCAGAATAGTTCAGGATATATATTAATTCGGAAGGTTTTTATTTTTATAGTAGTCGATTGTGTACCATTGTCGGTCTATAAAAGAACGTAAGTGGGACGTGTAAAGCTATTTCTCTACAAACATTGTATTTTTTCATTGCAATTTTTACAACATAGCTAAGATTAAATGCTTCGTTATCCTTAATTAAGCGAAACTGATTCTTGTTTACTTTTTTTTTCTAAATGAGTTGTTTATTGTTGACCGTAGATCCAGTATTAGGATATGATGGTCGGGGCTGCTTATAAAATTTATTTTATTTTACTCTGAGAAATAATGATTACCAAGAAACAGTAAAACAAGAAATTAAATTGAAGATGATACTAAAGTATAGAATTGCAAACGTAAGAATTATACGCAGAAATAGTAAATTTTGGAAATATTAGAAATAAAAAAAATAAATAAATCAAGCAGTACTAAATAATAAAATTAAAATAATGAAACGTGTGAAAGAAAAATATATTCATGATATATATCGATACCAAATATAATATAATTTTTTTTTTCCGGTCTGTTTTTTTTTTTATATTCACTTAACTTATTAATACTACTTACTGATTGATTGTATAAAAGTATGAATTTTAAGGAAACATATGTTCGTAGTAGTATTTTTTTAAATGAACTTGTTTCACGGTTTAAAATATTTTTATGTTACTACTTCGATAAGATCGTATTCAAGGAAATTATAACTATACAAATAGTGGAGTCAAATTAGATAATTAACCCTAACACTAAAAATACAACCGTGATCAGTTTTATATTGTTTAGTAACACAAGTTTGCGCTTCCTGTTTGAAATGGTGGTGGTGGGTGTTGTAAAACCAGGGTGTTTTATCTATTTTTGGATGATATGCCAAAAATTATTTGTCTCGGTAAAAAATTTGTTCAGTATAAAATTTCAATAATGTAGTTTCGGAGAGATAGAGGAGAAGATATGGATAATCAATCGCACGTTGCTTAGATACTTAAATATGCTTAGATCTCTTATTTTTAGTGATGAGAGTAGAGCAATTTATTGACCCTCTCCTTTTTTTAGACTTTTGCATCCAATCATAAGAAATTAGAAGTAGATGTTTATTTTAAAAAAAACATTTGTTTGCTCTATATCTCAAAAACTATCGTGTTTAGAAAAGAAAAATTATATGACCACTTTTGTATGAAATAATGATTTTTGAGACAAGCAAATAACTGATAAAACACGTTGCTTTCGCTTTTGCCACACCTCGCCCCCTACAACCAAAGCAATTGCGATTTATTTGCACTTAATGACAGATACATTACTAAACGATATACGTTCCAATGACACATTATTATTTTATTGACGTTTAGTTATCTAATATTAATGGGCTATTATTTGTCTATATCCACATTATTTAGAAAAAAAGCAATATAACTAAATTTAATATACTTCAATTTTGTTGAGGATCAATTTTCTATCGAAATTCGTGTTTTTATAAATATGAAAGAAAACTGATAATTTAAACATTTTTTATTTCATCCCCACACCTCAACCCGATGCACAAGTAAGGACAAAACTTTAATTTGATTGAACTAATAATTACATTTATGATTCTAGGATGTGAATACTAAATTTTTTCGTATTTTTATTACATGGTACATCATTGATGTCATTATGGATATAACGGAATATGCTCTGTTATGTTACACTTTCTAAAGGGAAGTTGTTTTGGTATCATTTCTTATTCCAGTAATGAGGAAACTTTAAGCATGATAGTACAAGAGCCGGGAAGAAAAAAAGGCAGTTATCTCACCCCAATTTTAGATTACTTTAATGAAAAGTAGGTATATTATAGGTATATAAGACTATTAATTATACATAGTTTTCATTAAAGAAATCAAAAATTGGGGTGAGATAACTGCCTTTTTTCTCCTCTTGGGCTCTTGTACTATGAGATCTATGTTTCACCATCTTGTGTTTTGGATGTGATATTTCTTTGAATTCCGATTCTAAAGCATCTACCATTTTTAGTTGATAGCACATATTAGTATAGACCTGGTAGTTTTTCAAATAACCTATCATGGTATCGAACCAGCTTCTATATAGGTTACCCTTCTCTGCTTCCTGGTTAGAAATGACTAATCACTTCTAAGTACCCCCTTGCAGCCTGATATAATGTTACAATAATGCGTATCGTTAAATATAAGAATGATAAATATCTAAAACAGGTGAGAGCTGAAAATATTTTCGCAGACGCGGTGCCGATGACCCCAGAGATGGATACAGGAATACAGTGGCCGCTGGCGGTGGTGCGTCAGGTGTGCTTCAGTTGGCATAGCTGCCTGCATCTCTCCTGCCGCGAAATTAATCCCGTCTATTGTCTTGTTGTGTTTTCGTCCTTCTCTGAGCCTAACCGCAAGTAGAAGTTAAATTTGGAGCCCCCTCAGTCGGTTGTTTAGAAGTGAGCGTTTATCTCTATGGACAGCCTGTGCTGAAATAGATTGCACTAAATGCTCTAAGACTAAATTGTTTTCAACTCAACTTCTCTTATCGAAGGGGCTCAGTTATACACAGAACAATGTTGCCTCTGAAAATAACTTTGTTGCTGTCAAAACGTTCGGCAACACAGTAACAAATATTCTACTTAATTTAACAAATTTACTTTTTCTATTTAGAATATAATTTATTTTCCCATACTTTATCATATCTCCTTTTAGCTTATATTAAATGACCAACTTAAATTTTAAGCACGGTAAATAATTTATTTTTTTAAAATTTATTTATTGATTTATACAACTGTACATAAATATATCAAGTAAATTTTAGGAAATCATAATGGTATGGTACAAGCATGTAGAAATACTACCCAATGGTAGCACCCTAAAAACATTTTTACAATATAAGGTGTCCGAAATAAAAGAGGAAGAAAGATTAGAAACGAATGGTTAGGGAGTTTGTAATGGAAGGATTGATATCTGGTTCGGGCTAGATCGGTTACAAACGGAACATTAAGGTCTTTGTGGATGATTTTATTTGTGACAAAGTAGGGAGCATTTAGGATTTTACGAATGATTTTGGAGTGTAAGGTTTGGATACGAGAGGAATTCGAAGGTTTAGTGGAGCCCCAAAGCTCAACGCCGTATGTCCAGATAGGCCTTATAATTGTCATGTAAATCAGTCTTTTGTAATGAATTGGAAGTTTGGACCGTTTGTCTAGTAAGTGCTGTAATAGTCGAAATCGACGTGCAGTTTCCTGTCTTTTCAGTCTTGTGTGAGGATTCCAGGTTAGTCGTTTGTCCAGATGTAGTCCAAGGTAGTGGATCTGTTCAACAGGGGTAAGGGCAACTTTATTGAAGTATGCTGTAGGGCAGTCAGTAGGTTTAAGACGTAAGGTAAAAGTAATTTGATGGGATTTGTTGGAATTTATTTTAATCCTCCAATTACGACACCATTCTTCGAGGGCTGTGATATGGGATTGAAGACGATAAATAATAAAATATTTCGGTTGGACTTATGCTACCATACTAATCAGATCTATATTACGATTCCTCGGGCTTCGAGGAGGTAATCATAAGCCACTCTTCTTTTTTTTTTTCGTTCTCTAAACTTAATAAAATTATACAAATTCAAGCATATTTATTATCAATTTTAGACCCCCACAAGCAACTAAATACTTCAGGTTTATTAATGACCTATGCTGTTTGACTTTTTGCTGTTACCCTTAGTTTTAAATATATCAATCAATAAAATTTATCCTACAAAAAGTTTCATTCATTCCAAATATTAGTACAAATGAATGCTTTGGGACAAGAATGTGACTGACCCCGATTTGGAAACAATTATAATTTGGTGCATAATGTCCTTCTTTTTTTTTTCTCTCTTAAGATATTTATTGTATTTGTTTATATAAGCAGATAGTAGTTGATTGATACTAAAAGAAGATAAAATATAATATTTTAAAGGTAAGTAAATAATTACGCAAATTAAATGATCTGGAATATGGTATCATGGAAATGGGAATTCTTTCCTATATTTATTCCTTTTAACGTGGTCTAGCCGTGAAAGCCTCCATTCCTTAGCTATTACCCTTTTATTATCCTTTTTAGAATTATTTCCTTACTTGATATTCCATGAATTTCCTATAGTCTACCATAAAACATTTTTTATTCCTTTGTTCTTCTATACTACAATACTAAGTGCATCTGGTTAACTGAATAACATCAGAAAGTTATATGAAAAACGAAGGAACCAAACACTTCAAAAACGAAATAATAATAGAACTGGCTTACAATATAACATAATATTTAATTATGTATTACTCAACGTTTCAGTAAATACAATTTTAAACAGTTTGATGATGATAATGCGGGTTATTTTATGTTATCCATCCTGGAAAATACAAATGCGAATTAACTTCATTTCTTAAGTTAAAGAAGAAATGAAGTTATTTCCTATTTTTGAATATATATATTTTTTTAATAACCTTAAATTATAAAGTAAATTTGACTATTTAGTTATATCTATCTCTTTCTTTCTTTTTTTTTTACCTCTACATAGTCAGTTATGACAGATGTTAGATTATCCTTGAGGTAACTAAACTATTCAATAGGTTGAGAGAGTCCAAGAGTCACAGTAGGTCAAGTTTCATTCCATGAGACCGCTACGAAATAAAAGTCAACCCGTACAGGCCAAAATCGAAACGGTGCAATGCAGACACGAGGCTACTAAGGCGATGCTTCAACTCCCTCATCTTTTACGGGTACTTCTTATTCCACCATCTTTAAAAGTATGTTTTCTGAATTTAACCTGATAATACTTGTGTAGTTAAAATGCTTCCATAAGTATGAAGTTGTTATAACTTCCACACCACTTCAGATATGAAAAGTGCAACCCCCTTGGTGAAATATGGGATACTTGAAACTATCCGTGCTACCACATTCAAAGACCAGTGATCATGCTTTTATGGCGTATTAAACGAGTTTAAATGCCTTCAAGGTAAGAGAGTTCCTATTTCACTATTTCAGATTAATATTTGTCGATAGGAGGAATATAAACTGTTAACAGTATTTCAAGAAATATTTCTACACAACTGAGATGTACAGTAGGTCTTTATCATAATGTAATGATAAAGAAAGCATCGTTTTATAAATTATATAATTGAATTAATTCTGTTTCCAAGAACTTACATCAATCAAGATTGCTTATGTCTGCTGTATCGTATCAATATACGTGTGTACGCTAGTGTCTTCGATCTTGCGGATATGCATATAAACCATTTCATATCTTATTTACAGTTGAACTGATTGAAAGTTCATTCACTTGGGGAATTTATCTATTTATAATAATAATTATAATGGCTGATAAGATCCGGTTTGTATCTAAACGACTTTTTAAATGGAGAATAGTTCTCAAGAGAATATTTTTTATCGGATTTTTTATCTGTTTTTCCAGCTGGAAAGATATCTAGAGAGAACTCTTTGCCATTTCTATGTGTAGTTATTGTCCAAATTTTAAAATATGCATAATAAAAATGTATACTTTTCCAGCTCACTTTTCTTAGGAACAATATTTAGGCCACTAATATAAAATAAAAAAGCGGAAGAATGTCATCTGGGATCTCTTAATAACGGCTGAAAGCTAATCGGATTATTAGTCTCTAGACTTAGGCCTCGGCATCTGATTCCGTATAACTATTCGAAACTTCATATCCAAATTTATATCCGATGGATTCCTGAAACGTCTTTATGTTGCCGGCCTGTAGTAAAACGTTCATCTAATAGACAACTATCTATCGAAATTTTTCTCGTTTTAAACGTAATACAATTTAACATCTTTTTTTTACCATGTATAGTATTAATATAATAGTTTACTTAAACCTAAATATATATTTAAAATTACTTTAAATATATGCTCCGTTTATGTAATTATTCCAAAGAAGGATGCTATATCCATCCTATTGTAATTCCTTTTAATTTATATATATACAGTAAAAAAAAATCTAAATATCGTTAATAATGAATATGTTCAATAACTTTTTGTAAAATATTAACAACTTAATGGATCGACTGTGGTATAATCAGTCACTCAGTTTCAAAATTCCTTCAAGTATAAATTTCATTGTTTGAAGTTCTATTACTATATTTTATCGATTTTAATAAAATTTTTAACAATCAAATTTATCACTTACGAAAAATTTAATGTAAAGTTTATATTAATTTAAGATAAATATATCTTATTAACAATATAAAACGTATTAATTAATGTATTAGACTTTGGATTCTGCTTTAAATTAACAAAAAATAATTTCGATCTTCTGCTGTGATATAATCTCATTAATGGTGACTTCCTAACTACCCAAGATGTTAAATGTTTGTTTTTTTAAATTTTTTTGTTTTTATTTTACGTATAATTTCAAGTATCTATTTAAATCGTTTGTATGATTTCTTTTTATATTTAGATTGTTAGTATTTCATTCAGGCAGCTCTTCTTCGAGGTATTGAAGAAATTTTATAAATAGAATATACATTAGCTGTTTTTTTTTTAAATTTCAAACAATCTTAACGGACGGTTCTTACAGGTTTTAATTAAATATATTCATTTTGACGAGGGTTTGGTTATACAAGAAATGGGATAAATTGGAATTCAATCTATTCCTTATTCGATAATGCTTCCATGCTAATAAACAATATTTTCATGAATGATTTTTAAACTTCTAGTATATAAAAAAATATTACATTTCAGTTCATAAATTAGAGGTTACTGAAATATCAGTGTTTCGGTCGAATTAGTTGTAGTAATTAAGATGATTCTTGTTCTCATCAATGAATACAGAAAAGATAGCTTGAAATGTCGTTGGTTATTTTCCGCTGTGTTACAGCGACCCGGAGACTTGGCTACGAACTCGATCTAAAAAAATGCTCGTGGTTTTTGCGTTGCGTGCAAATAAATAAAAGACAAATTTTGGTCCAACTCTCAATCAACTTCCCTCCATTGAATAAATATTATTGCCTCTCAAAGCCTAAATGGCGTATCTCATTGTTTATTTATTTTTACGTTTCCCTGCGTATTTATATGACACCACGTAACACTGAAAACAACTTTGTGTTATTTATATAAATTAAAATTAATACTCCTTCCTTGAGTCTGCTCGAAAGAGACATCGAAGTCAGAAAAAAATATATACAGCTGTTCTATAATATATAGATGTTCGGATTTGCGAGGCGTCACGTGATGATCTGTCACCTGAGGTTATTCATAAGCTAGGTTTTATTTACTGTTCAAATTATTTTTGGATTTGGCAGTATCTTAGTTTCCTGTGACTATTAAAGGTTCTCGATTGACCTTTTAGCCTTAGGGCGGTAGTATTATCAGAGGATCAAATTGTATGATGTCATCATTTGAGCAATAATTTAGTCGACCTTCTGAAATTGATGATAAAATGAAAGTCATAATTGAATCGAATCGTCATATAACTGTGCGAGAATTTGCAACAGTTATATGTATCACACACACAAAAATTGAAAACAATTAGATGTCTTGGATTTACTAAGAAGCTCAATATTTGTGTTCCTCACGAATTGAAAGAAATTCACATTACTTAACGAATCAATATTTGTGATTAACATTTCAAATACATGACTGTTATAAGGCCTACGGAGTTGAGCTATGGGCTCCACTAAACCATCTAATTTCTCTCGAATCCAATCCTTACAGTTCAAAATCCTTCGTAAAATCCTTAATGATCCTTACTTTGTCACAAATCAACTCATCCATCAGGACCTCAATGTCCCCTATGTTGCCGATTTGTCCAGAACCAGATACCAATTCTTCCATAATAATCTTCCCAACCACCCAAACCAACTCGTTTCTAACCTGGCTTCTCCTTCACTACCTAATAATCCTCCTAGGCGTCTGAAAAGAAGATGGCCTCGAGATCTTCTCCTTTAGAAATGTTTTTGGAGTTCTATCAATGGGTAGATTCTCCACATGTTTGTACCATGTCATAATATCACTTACAGCAAATTTACTTGATGTGTATATATGCATACAGTTGTAAATAACTATAATTAAAAAAACAAAAAAAAAAAACATTTCAAACGTGATGCAATCGACCCTTTTTTGAAATGAATTATCACTGGTGATTAAAAATGGATAATCACTAAAATCGGACCAATTTTAAACGAAAACGATGGTGATCTAGCATGAAGGACCAGCTCAAACTACATCGAATGCATAATTGCATTAGAAAAAGTTTAATTAGGCGGATTTACAAAGGTGTATATTTTGAGCTGCTTCCGAGCAATCAAACGATCAACTCAGATGTTTACTGCCAACTGCTCATGAAATCGGAGGAATCAATCAAAGAGAAAAGGCAGTAATTAACAAATCGCAAAGGGATATTGTCCAAAAACGTACGGAATTAGAGGAGCTTGGTAGGGAAGTGATTTCGATCTCCCACATAGCCTTGCTCCATGAGCTTATCATTTATTTCGAAGTTTTTCAAACTTTTTAAATAGTAAATATTTCAGTAATAACGATGACCAAAACTCGTTTATGGTTTAGTTTTTTTTTCGAATAAGGACCAGACTACAAGCGCGGGATCTTGAAGTCACCAGAAAAATGGCAAAGGATCATCGAAAAGGATAACTGACGATTTAAAGTAATTTGTTTGTATAGGAAAAATTGTTTTATTTTACACATTAAAAAGTGGAAACTACTTTCTTGCGAGTCCTATTGATCTTGTTTTTTATAATTCTTACGCCGGAGCCGCTTCTAAAAGAACTTTCACTGTTTGCGCTGAAAAATTACATTGTTTCTCTCTAATAACATTCCTTCTGCTAAGTTGCGAGGAAGGTAGGCTAGTCTGTTTAGGCTCAGAAACAGACTGGAAGATATTTACAAATCCGCTTGAGATATAGTAGAAACAAATTGGACAACACAAAACCAGAATAGACACAACACTACAGAAATAGTATGGCTCTTATTCCAGACGTGGCTACCTTAGAGAAATATCCCCGTGGCTGTACAATTATTTATACAGGCACAGGATTCCTTGTCAGGGAGCCTAATGGCTTAACTGAAAGTGTAAGGGTTCCTTGCTAAAATGCTCAAGGAATTCACGTCCTTAAATTATATTTATAACAATAATATTGTCATCTGAGCTCCGAATTGTATTAAAGTTTAGATCCTTTAAATTGCTTTTGAAACTGAACTAGTTCGTTTATGGCTTTCTACACTGTGTCTAATTCACTGTAAATGGTTCTCAAAAGATGAATTAGAATAGATTTTTTTGTGTTTTACTATTCAATTAACATTTATCTGCTAAATTATTTTGAAAAATAAGCATAAACAAAATTTATCTTTGGATTATTTGTTTCAATTCGGATGCATTTCTTAAAATAAAAGTATATTAATAACTCGGAGGGTTCCTTAATAATTTAGATACACAAAATGTTTGGAAATCAGAAATTTGAGGATCTATTTCAAATTACAAAAATTGTAGTAAAACATTATTCAGAGAGGCTATTATACTCAAAATTATTTAGACAGGACAGTTTCCCAAAAAATTCTCGGAGACCAAATTTTAGGGAATACTCCACAGACCTTCTGTAAGTTGGGAAATCCGGTAAAAATTTTTGAGAATTTCATTTTCCTCTTGAAAATTGTTTTTTATCATTCCTTCGTTGATGTGGTAGCAAAGATTTTGAGAATTCCTCTTTATGCTCATGAGAAAACAAAGGTGACATATTTTCAATTAAAATATTTAATTTAAAATCTTGAAGTAGAAAAAGCACAGGACTGATTTTCTTTAAAAACCTAAAAGTCACTTTTGCACAATATCTGTGTGGAATTTCCAGAACATATGAAGATCCGTGTTATTTGGAGCACTGAGGTCCCAAATTTTAAAGTATTGGTCAGCTTTTAGCATGTTCACTTCTTACCACCACTTTTACTGGGGTAAAATGCCATATGTCTATATGGAAGACTATGATAACTTGAAATGAAACCAATGAATTGTTTCTTGGATTCGGCTTGGGGCTCTGGAACTCTGGTATGTTTCTGTTTTGCTAAGGCTTCGGAACAAATTTGATGTATGAATTTCTCTTATTACATTTAAGGTTGTGTTTTTTAAGATAGTTATAATTATAACTGACTCTCATTAATAACAATAGTCGATAGTCAACTTAATAAACGTTTAAGTACCAGTATCTAATCTTGCTCTACACAACAAATAAAATAGGAACCTTTTTTATACCAACCTTCAAAATTTGTACGTACAACTTTGAAGTTGAACGACGATGTACATACTAAGATACGCAAGTATTTTTTGTGTTAACTCTTAAAATTAAACGAAATATCGAAAACTATTTGAATTTCATTGATTTTAAACTAATAAAAAAATGAAAAATAGAATTAATCATTTAATATAATTTAATCTAGAAGTTTATGAGGTTTAAATTGGCTGATTTCCGGAACCAGGAATACAGGAATACTGAAACCGGACCGGATTTAAATAGCTTATATATTTAAAATATATTTATACATTGGTCCAGGGAAATTAAAGTAAATACATTTTTTTGGGTAAATCTGAATTAGTTTTGGACGGGGTCCGATCAGTTTTATTTACTTTCCTGTTTCCTTTTCCTTCCTCCCTTTTGATTCGGAACTCACTTCTGGACCGGATCCTTCCACAGCTATTCGACAATTGTGTAAAGATCAAAGTTACCTGAGTGAGTTATTTCTTATCTGCGTGTGGAATGTAAACAAACTCAATTGTAAATAACTCATGAATTTTATGACGGATATAGTTCCCGATAGATCCTCATTAGTTCAAATGAATATATTATAAGAAAGAAACTCTTGAGATCACTTAGAATTTCAATGGAAGGCGGAAGTTGAATGAATCCCGATCAATAAAGACAAGCTAAAATTGGCAGGAGGTTTGTTGACCAGTGATAAGGCACTGATACCGAACGTTCTGAATTTCGATTTCATCCTTTGAAAGATTAGATAAACGATGTAAATATTTTAATTTAAAATAGTCATATATGCATAATGATCAAACAATAATTTTCACAATTATATGTTATTTGTGAAACATTGCTAAGATTTTTAGACGTAATCATATTTCCAAATTTCATGTTAATACCAGATTGAGATTAGATTAATTGCTCATTACAAAAATTAGCCAATAGTTAAAGAATATAATTTAATTTACCTATTGTTTTGGTAATTGCATGCGGCTTATAAATTATCAAAATTTATAATTCTAGTTGTACCTATAAATATGCTTTTTGTATTGGAAATTATTGTCCTTGATCCATTTTTTGTTGGTAATATTTTCGTCTATTGCTTCCTTTCTGATTTCTACCCCCTTCACAACCATTGCTTGTGCTTCCTTTCGCTTGAATCAATCAGATCCTAAAGGATTGTTGAGGACGGACTTGGCCCCTACCTTGACGAAAGTCGCTTCGAAACGAGAATGAGACGAAAATAGCAGATCAGCGTGTCCAGGAAGTTGGTGACTGTGGATTTAGACATCGACCTCTGCCAAATGGCCCGTTCTCTCTTGTAATGTACAAATCCGATCTGTTTTTGTCCTTCCTCATTTTTACTTTGTTAGATACTTACCGGTGATCCTCTTCTCCACAGTGGTTCAACTTTAATGTTAATAGATAACAATAGAAAGAACTAAATA
This sequence comes from Halyomorpha halys, assembly GCF_000696795.3. Taxonomy (NCBI): domain Eukaryota; kingdom Metazoa; phylum Arthropoda; class Insecta; order Hemiptera; family Pentatomidae; genus Halyomorpha; species Halyomorpha halys. The sequence goes on along the minus strand of NW_027110755.1, from coordinate 637,151 downwards.
TGAAGGTGAAGTTATTTTGTTTTCCCTCACACATTTTCATGCACTAACCCACTACGCTGTATTGGTCGTCTCAACACAAAATAAGGGTTTAGATGCGTCCAATGCGACATATTGATTTTTAAAAATAAATTTGGTCGGTTTTTAAAAATTTATCCTCGAGTGTGAATTATGTTCATTTTTCAACTTCCTTAAGATCAACGATTGAAACACAGTAGTTCTTCATTCATATATATTTTTCTTTGACGTTTCCTACTATCCCCTTCTTTTTAGCTTTATAATATTTTTTAAAATAAGCATTCCTACAATTGTACATATCAGTTAATTTTGTTTCTAATTAATAATAGAAAAAAGTTCAACAAAATAAATAAGTATTTTAACATTAATGTTGTTTACTTACCAAATTTCCCCCAGTATTGTCGAGTGAATCACATAATTTAACATAACATAAAGGACTAAAGCTCAAAATTTAATGAGAATCTTTGGGGTAGGGGCAGTTCAATAAATTACTATTGGTTTATGATTGGAAAAGTAAAAAACAAAAAATAAATAAATAAAATTAAAAAAAAAATAATTCAGAACTATTTAATTTTTGGCCTTAGGCTGGATAAGAGTTTTGTAAAATAGTGAAAGTCCGATGATAAAAAAAAGTATTATAAATTTTGTCTTTTGAGGTACACCTGCTTTATTTTATTTTAATTTTTAGATATTTTTTTTTTTTTTTAACAATGGAATTAATCCCTAACAAATCGTTTATTTCATTGGATTGTCTAATTATATTATGTACTATATATACTGTATTAGTGTATTAGAATTCCGTTTGAAGTCGCTATAATTTAATAAAAAATGATTTTGTTGTTTTATATGATTTTTTAAAATTTATTTTATGCCATGTTTAAAGTATACTTGTTTGATTTCTGTAGACTTTTGTAGTATTCCATTCAGTTTGTGTGATATTAACTATTATTATACTGTTAGGGGGTCCTTATATAAATAAATGCCATTACTGTTTCTTCAATTTAATGAATATTTTTGAGCTCTCTTCTAAAAGTATAAATAAAAAATTTACGATGTGAAATCAATCTGGTTCTTTAGAGAGCTATTGAAGGCATCGCTAATAATAACGACTTAGTCGAAAGCCATTTTCTCATCCATCAGTCAGAGACCAAATTGGAGCTCCCTCTTAGCCGCTCAACTACATTCTTTTCCCATTAATTTTGGATCAGTGTGCCATTGAATTCTTAGACCATGTGTCAACAATAGATATTAGGTTGTTTAAAAAAACGTCTAGAGATAATCTATACAAGCTATTAAGTTTTTTAAATTTATTTATTCCTATTTTAAGAGGTTTAGAAGAGGTAGAGATAATAATGAATTCGTTATTAGTATCTAAATTTGTTTGTCAGCGACCCTTTATATTGGGTGATTTCTGAGTAGAATACTTGAGACGTAGAATCCCAAAACCAGTCTAGTCTATAATTTCTTTATCGATTCTTGTACTTGATTATCATGAGATAGCAGTGTTCTTAACGTGCGCGTTAACTGCTTTTGGAAGAAACCCTTATATCTCATGATAATATAGTATATAAAATGAATAAAATAATAATAATAACAAATAAAAAATGATCGGAGCTGGTTTCAGAATTTGCGCCTCATTTGCTAATGAACTTTTATTATAACTGTTTCCTTGTTCTCGCTTCACTAGATTGAGGAGCCTACATCAACAGTTGTATGGTTCTCCACTGGTATATTCGGTGAGCCTCTATGATCTCTGTGAGGTACAAAGGAAAGGACCCCGTGACGGCAGACATATCGATTTAACAGGTTAGGACAGAGAGTTGGTGAGGATTGACAGAGCGGCAGTTTGGCACACGGGCTGGGGCTATTATTTGAGCCCTGGCACACACAATACTCCTCGGTCGTTCACCTTTACTAACTAACTCTAAATGTCTAAGCACTCTCCTGTACGTCTGTATGCTCTGTAGTCACCCTCCGTTCGGAGGACTCTGAGCGGGCGTAGGGTATGTGGGTGGGCGAGTTCATCTTCTGCGAGACGAACTTTGACGTACATTTTCATAATAATCTTCATAGTACTATGTTTTGGAATCAATATCCAATGTTTTTACATTTATTTATAACAAATTTATAGAGTTATAATAAATCTCACTTGTATTCATACGTTAGTAAGCGGCAATAAATTGGTACTTTAGGGCAGAGACGATTTAACATTCGTCGGAAACTTTTATTGCACATGTTATTTTATAGTTTTAGTTTCGTATCAATTAATTGAATGATACCGTTTAATAATTCACTAGCTTTGCCAAGTATTTTCTTGTTTATAGTCTGGTATTTGTTTTTTTTAAATTGACATCTTTAACAAGAAAATACGGAAGGGAATCTTGCCAATACGGTTTAAGCCTTTCTTATTAAATATATGGTTAACTCATTAATTTGGCCGCCCTCTGTTGGTTAGGCCCTGTCTTACCAATTTGGGATTACTGGAGGTGCCGCAAAATGAAAAACTTGACTCCCAACCGTTGATAGGTAGTATAGGACTCCAATGGGAGTCTTGGCCAAAAACAAAAAAACTCGTTAACTGGATTTCTTTGTTCTACATTTTTAAGCGACTGAATATAATTTGCAAACAACCATGATTTCCAATTTTACAGCCTAGTTTAAAATTTAATAAATTAAATTGAACAAAATAAAAATTATATTTGTATCTTCAGACCAGCAATACAGCAAATCATCACAATACCAATAGTTTTGTACAGCACTTACAAGAGATTGGTTTCGTAATAATAGGAAAGATCTGATTTCTTTTAGTTTTGAAACCTATAGTGTTAATATTAATTAAAAAAAAATCTATTAGACTTAAAATCATTAGATCGGAAAGTAGATTATGTGGAGGAAAAAGGTTTAGGTTTATAAAATACGATATCTGAGAAACTATTGTACCTACATATGTCTATTACTAACCAAAGCTAATTGAATGCACTTTAAAGAAGTTTATAATGAGTTTTTTCTTAGGGGTAAGTTATTTTTGTTATATTTTTCATAAACCAAACGTTTTATCTGAACAATCAGAAATTAACATTTTGAGAATCTATTTTGGCCAATATCATGAAAACTACTACTCCTACGAAGATACATATCCTAAAATACTTTATAGTACATTCAATAATCTTTAATGTGATAGGTAATAATCATCTGTACGTCTAATAATTCCTTAGATTATCCCAAACTTAATTCAAAATTAAAAAAAAAAAAAGTTTAAATAAAAAATAAATTTCATCTCGTTATTTAATGTTGCTATTTTATTTTTTTTACACATATTTAATAATAAATTTGTTTCCTTATTGTTTACTTACCATTACCGCAATATTACATTTACAACGTAAGACCTTATAATGAAAAAGGAGCTGTTATAAAGGTGTACTTGGCATAATTTAAAAAGTAAGGGAGTCTTTAAAAAGTTAGTTACATTATCTAAAACTATTATTTTATATATTTTTATTGTAAGATAGAGCGAAATTACAAAATGGGAAGATTCAAAAATTTGAAAAAAAATCAGTCATTTACTTGGCATTAAAATAAAATTGGTGCCAAGCTTAGTTCCTTCTTATTTGAGGCAAAATACTTCGATTAAAACAGTTTCCAGCTTTACTTGAATTTTTAGTAATTAAAATATTAATTTTCATGGACTGTATAGGCCCTAGGGTCTAGCCTGGCCCAATATATTCCAAAATCATTTTTGGAAAAAAAGTATGGAAGTTACATCATTTACAATCTTGATCGCCAAATGTTCGTTTGTCTTATGTGGAGGTAAACATTGAAGCAAATATTTTTCAATGTATATTGGGCCAGGCTATACACGAATAAGGACCTATCTGTTTGCATGATTGTTTTTTCCTATCTCTTAGTAGTTTTCAAATGATCTCAAATTAATTCCTTTCATTTTTCGAAGGCTCCATGCTAAACAACTTATGATTATTAACATATAGATGACTAATAAGCAATATAATTAATTAGGATACCTGTCATGGTTTTATCCACTTCATTACAAGATAATGACATGAAACGTCTTCTCAATACAAAATCAGGTTTTTTTTTTATTAATAAGCAATACATAAACATACAGTTTCTTTCCTATAGAAATAAATTAATTAGAAATTTATTTATTAAAGCATATTCTTTAATAATTTGTATTCTTTAAGTAAAATAAAGTGTAACATCTAGTTAGAAGGGAATCCTTAAGTCCAGGTGTGATCCAACGTCACCAAAGAAGGACTTGTTTTCACTCAACTAATTTGCGAAATCACTCCAAAATTTGAAAAGTATTTTTCGATATAAATGACTATATTTAAAAATGAAATGAATAGTTCGAAAACTTATTTTATTATTATTATTTTAGAAGTTTGTTTGTGATTATTCGCAAAGCTGTGATCAAGACTAGGCACGGTGCCACGTTATTTTCAAATGTAGTATTTCTGTCTGTCTGTAGTAATAAACTAGAACTATGAACCTCAATGAAACCACATGTTTCATTCAACCCTGTATCCATCTTCCAGATCATTTATTTGTCGAAGTAAGGTTTGAGTATGTTGGGGCCAGTTAAATATTAAGATTCTGGAAATGGTGTCAATAATTAGTCCGGTGTGGAATCTTGGTATTTGTGTCGTGTTGTGAAGTTGTAACGGAATTATTTCTATTGGTTTTAGTTTTCTATAACTTCTGATGACACTTTTTTTTATGAAGAATCGATATTTCCTCAATTATTTATTATTTATTGAATACGATTACTTTAAGAGTAGCCTTGAGCCTGTTTAATATTCTAGGTGCGTTAATAAAAGGTGATTTTTTATTTTTTTTTTAAGAGTTATCATTTTAATGTTGGGTAGCAAAAATTGAAATAGATTTTTAAAACATTGATGGAATCAATTCAGTAACACATTAATAATACGACCAAGAATAGCCCCCAGTAGTCATCGTTAATGGAAGTTGAACACGAAATGAAAAAGAAAAGAGCAGAAAAGAAATGAAAATCTAGCATGCGTTTAATCTCTTATCTAATTACTCAGAATAAAGACATATGTTACGGCTGCTCCCCTTGCAGCAGTAATGACCAGATCTAATAGGCCGTGTAATCTGTAGCAACATCTGGTTGGCAGCACTGATGATGGCGGTGCCTTCTGTATTCATTGTCGAGTGTCCGTCATGGTCCCCTCATCGAAATGCCATTATTTTTATCTTATTTTATTTGCTCTTGATCTATTGATAAGATAATATTATAAATTTGCTATGTCCTTCTGTTCTCTCTCTCTCTCTCTCTCTCTCTCTCTCTCTCTCTCTCTCTCTCTCTCTCTCTCTCTCTCTCTCTCTCTC
>NW_027110755.1:620200-631409 GCF_000696795.3 Halyomorpha halys | reverse complement strand
CGCAAACACTCAACTTGAGTGGAGAATCTGACCATTGACTAAGAATTAACACCAGATGCTTCTCTGTAGTAGGTGTGGTAGAAATTAATTTTTAAAATGATTTCCCTTTGGGGAAGCCCCCCATATGGGCTGCGTTTTATACATTGGGCTGTATAAAAAAAAAAAAAAAACAGCATTGCTTGTCTTATTTCCAAAAAAGGAATAGTAAAGTTACTTCATAAATGACATTTTTAATATAAACAATAATATATTTGTATTTCATGTTCAATTTCAAAATAAGTATGCTAACTTATTTATTTTTAAAATAGATCCATCCATATATCTTCGATAATTTTACTCATAAATAGTGAAAGTGACCACGAATTATAGCTAGATTAATGATATCTTTATAAACTCTGTCTGATATTGAGGTAGCATTAGATGCCTAATAGCTAACCTGCTACTTGATGTATATTGTAGAAGTATAATTCCTTTTTTTTTTTTTTTTTTTTCATTTAAGGTAAATAAATTAATGTGAAAAAGAAATCGGATAGTTGGGAAATAATTCCATTAAGTGATACCAGATATGTTGTTTATTATTTGAAGCGATAAGGGAACGTCGGTTTGTACATTATTCCTCGTGGGAGGTTACACAAGTAAGGATGTATATTGGTTGAATATTAGAGTAGCCTCGCTATAAGGCTACTTTACCTATCTCAATGACTTAATATAGACCCTTTAGGTTTTAGTAATGAACCAATCCTTTCTTTATCTTCATTTTATTTGGTTTCATAAGACCCAGCTGCTATTTATTGGCTGTAGGTTGAGATGTATAAAAAAATTTAAATATTAATGAAGTTACTTCAGCTCACTACATGGCCACATGTTTGTACTTCAAGGCCCCTTGCCTTAGATTGCCAAATCTAACTACTGTTATCAAGGAATATGTATCATCGCGTGATAAGGCTTTTTGCAGATCCTCTTTTAAGAGCGGCAAATCTGTTGAATGTACAACCTGTTTAGTAATAAACCTCAAAATTGACCGCGGCATTCTCAAAAAGGGTTCGCTCTCCGATTGCCTGTTCCATAAATTATTTTTCAATATCTATTACATGTAATTGAAAAACCGGATCTCTATAAGATTTTTATCGATCTCTTCGCCATATTTGTTTGTTTTATTTCAGTATTCAGTTGTCTTTTTGTACCGCCTTTAAGGCTCGATTTATTTATATTTACATTTGAGGATTGAGGTTACTCAACCGACATGCCCTCTCTCTAGCCTGTGCATTCTTCGCAGCAATAAAAGTTGTACCCCGTCTCCCTTTCCCCCAGAGAATATCCCCCAGGATTACTACAATATCAGAGCGGGCTTCCTTCACGCTCCTGCATAGCTACGAGGTCGTTTGCGTTCCAACAAATTACCCAATTTGTATGCGTTCCCATTGTTTTTTGGAACCCCACAGGACGGCTGCTTCCTGAATTTGCATAACCAGATGTAGATTTTGTGGTTCGGTGTTAATCGATACTAGCCCTATATATCGATAGCTTAATAACGGACTGACGGTTCGTTTTGACCACTTTCTCTCTTGTCTGAAATTGAGCCCGCTGCATTAGTGGTGTCAGAGGTTGAAATATTTTATCGAATAAATTATATCTTTTTGAATTTCATACACATATATCATGTCTTAACTACGTTCAACATGAATAAGCAAGGTTACAAAATGCTATAAATTAATTACTCTAACTCGTGTAATTTCTGATATCCTTAACACAGGCTTCTTAAACAAAGAAAAATGTTCTCCACCAGTCGCTACATCCCACTATATCATTGCATATCTAAACTAACCGAATTATAGAAGTATTTAAATACAATAGTAAATGGTTTTTTTAGTGCGCAACGCTTTATTGCACTTTATTTCAGGCCCTGCGCGAATTCAATTCATGTAAATTTATTCATACAGTATTTAAAGCAAATTGAAACTCTGCCTGGTGAATTCAAAATGTATCGGCTATACTCTTTCACCTATCCCTAATTTATTATTATACTAATAATCTAAAAAAGTTGTAGTTCTGCCAAGTGGATATAAAAAATCGCCGAGAGTCGTGTGCTAACCGTGAGTTGTGGCTAACCAATCCAATTTTGACTATGAATTAAGTATAAATATTGCCTAAGTATATAAGTATTTTAGTAGGCGTTGATAGAAGTTAGCTGTTAGGATAGTATTCGAGTACATATTTAGTTTTAAATTTTACATAATTTTATTGATATATTTGGACGGCTAATGGCTATAGTATTACAGACATGGAGAGTACATGATATGACCTCTCCGATTCTTTTTTTGTTTCATTTTTACTTATTATAATTATTACAAAAATGGACAGAATTAAATATATCAAACGGTTTCTTCTAAAGCACTAATTAACAGAAAAATAGTTTTTTATTTAACCGAATTAAAAAAAAAAGTTTAAATGAACTTGATTAACTACGCTAAGAAAGTATAGGTTTAAAATTTCACCGACTAAATAAATACTTACAAAATGGCTTAAACATGAATTAGGCTTAAATCGGTTTCTGAATGATGGGTGATTTTTTTAATCTGTTAAAAAAAGAAAATTGAAGGGGAGGGCGAAAAGTTTTTAGTTCTTCTGAAAATTTGAATATATTATGTTTGGGGTGTGCATTTATTATACATATACGTAAGATGTAGTGCTACTAACTCCAAGGACCCGGGTCTGAATCCAGATTTGGCAGATAATTATTTATTCTGTTACTTTATCCGTGAGTCAAGCCTGTGGGTTCTGAAGCCCTTCAGGAGTCCGCTCAGACTTATACAACTGGTAATAGGGTACAACCCTTAATTGGTATAAAATCTGGCTGGCGATTGAGTGTGATGTTGAAAATTTACTTACCCCCTTATTATAACCATTTTTCTAAAAAACAAAACTTCCTTAAAAAGTTCTGTGAAACCAGACCCTTCATGGATTGTAGTAGTTTTCATAAAAAAAAAAATTAATGTTCCAACTAAGGGTCATGCCGAAACTAAGCAATATTAACGGGAATTAATTTTATGAATTTCTGTCTGTGCCCTCAGGATTGGATCTTAAACTCTTTTTTGTATGTAACTCAAAACCTTTTGCTTAGAGCTGGATACCTATCGTCCCAATAGGAGGTTTAGTTTTTGTTCATTTTTTTTTTTTTTAATATTATTAATTATGAAGTGACGTTTTTGTTTTATGCTAATGAATGTAGATAGCCCAGCTTTGGTACATTGTTTGATATTTTTTTATATAAACGATCTTTAACTCATCATCTTTGTAAAATTAGAACAATTTATTATTTATTTTACGTAGTTCATAGGCCAACTCTATTTGTACGGGGGTTACCCAATAAACAAATAATTAAATTATTATTAAGTAAGGCTGGGTCACATTTTGACATGCATATATGTTATCCACGGTCAACTATCCCGTGATGAAGGCTAGAAATTCTGGCCGAAACATTGGCACTAATAAATAAGTTTTTAACTTATTCCTGTAATTCCCTGCCCGTACCCCCAACCATCTTCTCGTTATAAAGTTGAATTTTGTTTAAGTTGATATTCAGAAAGCTGTTGCTAGTTCAAAGGTGATCATTAAAATATATATGGAAGTTTAATTACTCCATTAATTACATCCTTTTGGGATTATGAAGTAATGGCGACATGCCAAGCCTTAATGCTGATGTCAACGGTTAATTCAGCTCAGCTCTGAGGGAGAAGAATTTTTGAAGCCTGGCCAGAGATAAATGTCATTTCTAATTTTTGTCTAATAGCTCAATTCTTTACTAGTTTTGCCTGAATAATTCCCTCCAAATGATTTTGTAATTGTCAAACTCATTTAGTCGGGGTTATATTGCTTTGCTACAGGTTCGGTAGTTCAGACTGATTACCGAGTTCAATTTTACTAATCTCTGATCTTGGATTTTGCTTAGAGATGCTCTTCGGAGATCGGAGATACGAGGATTAAACCTTTGCACTTGGCTTTGATGACAGAACTAAATGCTTGGGCAATTAACGTCAAGCACCTAATTGTCTGTACGGGAGGTTATCATTACCTCCTTGCTACTTCTGTACTAGTATTATGGTAATTGGTGTACGGGCGGCAATTAGTTGTCACTGGTATCAGCCGTGTAGTAGTCCCTCCGTAATTAATGTTCATTGTCAGCCTGTTTATCATACTCCAATGTACTTTTTATTTTTTAATGAAGAGAAAACATAAAAATACTTAGGATATTTTGTAATATTATTTAGTTGTTATGATGATTATAAATTGAGGAGGAATTTTATTACTTCAAAAATAAAGAAACTAAAAGTCTCTATTCAAATAGACTTTGGTACTTATTATTTTTTTAAAACAAATTCTATGTTTGATCCTCAAAACTAGGATCAGCTGCCTTACTCTCTGGTAACTTTTAGCTGACAGTAGATCAAGGGAGAAGATGAAACTCAATATTAAAAACTTGATTTCTATTGTATTGAATATCAGTCTACGGTATCATGGATAAATTTAGTCGAAGAATTTATTACTTCTTCTAAATTGTTGTATTAATTTTTTTTTATTAGTTTATGATATTATCCTATTTCTCAACTGGACAACATGAGAGATTTTCAGCTCTTACAAATAAAAAAAGAGACATAAAAATGTAGATTCTTCAGAAGTAGTTAAAAATCTGATATTATATTGTGTAAATATTTTACTTTTTCTAAATCTAGTGATTTTTTAATGAAACTGAATATTTTTTAGATTACAATTTTGATCGAATACTAGGAAAGGGGAATCTTCGATTATACGAAAACGTAAATTTTGAGAATATAGCTGTATCGTTTTTATTAACTTGAACTATGTACAAAGAAAAAAAATACTGTTCTTAAATCGAATGATAACAAAGCTGCATAATATTTCATTAATATATCAGCCATTGTCTGGCATATTAAAAATTGACTCACTTTAATAAAAACATACTAGTTATAAATCAATTAATAATCGCTTACTATTATGGATAGTCATGGTTATAAAAAAAGTATGTTTTTATGAAATATTATATAGCTTTTTATTATTGTAAATAATATTTTATGTGTATAATTATATTTTTATAAAATGTTTACTTCTGTGAAAACTGAGTAAATATTGTATTATTTAATGTTATTATATATTCTATAATATATTGTTCCATGATATATCAATTTTTTTTCCATAAGTTTGGTAGGATATTAAATTTGATACAGGATTTGGAGGGGATGGAATCTTTTCAACGAAGAGAATTTCTTTGAATGAGCGTGTTAAGGTTCATTATTCTGTTGATGAAATTGTTTGCCTAATGTGAATAACAGATATTCCACACGTCCATAGACATAAAATAGAACATATGGGGTTGTAACAATTTACTATATAATGTAATAGACATATTAAGTGGTAGAGGTATAAAGTACAATTCCGTATGAAAATCTTGAACTCTTTCTAACCGCAATTAGATAAGTTATCAATATACTTTTGTAGCTTCATAAGTTCAATATCTCCCTGTATCTTTGGAAAGTAGCTTTCTTGGTTTAGATTTGGACCTGTTGGGTTTCGCCCATTGTTGAGAGTGCTCTCTTTCGGATGGTGGATTGATCCCTGACGTCAGTTATATAAGAGCTCTCCCTAATTGACACCCCAGGATCCTACCACAGGTGATTGATAACCTGGCCTTAGGTTACTGTGGGAATGACCCAGATCCTGGCTAACAAACTATGATTGAACGATCGGCTATAAAGTCCTGCCTAGGGTGTATAGCTGGGTGCTGGTGTACAGATCTAAGAATAACGACCTTCATATGTCCTTCCAAAGTCGGACTATTTGTACCATCTTCATTGTACCTTCGACTTCGTTAGCCCTCGGTGCTCTGGGAGGTCTCCGCCTTGTCGTTACCTTTTACGAGGGGAAGGTGAGTGCCGAGGTGACGAAACAGTCCCTTAAGATTGTCCCGGCCCTTCACGGCTTTAGAACGAATGGGGTTCGAAACTACTTTCGCTTTAGTGGGTCCTCTAGCCTTATAAGGACTGTCATTATGTACGTTATGTTACCCGATTGAATCATTTTAATCAATCAAAGATCGAGGAGTTGTATTGTGTGTATTTTTTTTTTCTGGATCTGTTCTTGGTACACTTATACATCACACAATTATATTACTATAATTATGAATGGGGGTGAAACATATTTGGTGATATTCACAAAATAATGAACAGTTTTTTGACACCTAATTACAATTTATTGTATTTAAAAATTTTATTTTCATTTCCACGGCAAATATTTTTTTTTCAAAATTAAAATAAATAATACCTCGAGTCTAAACGTTGATTTTCAATAAATAGTTTTTGTTTGTTTTATATTGTGTTCCACTCTAACCACCACAACCATATTTTCCTTTAATTCTATAGGTCAACAAATAAACTTGCAATCTTATTTTATTTTAGCAATCAGCTTCCTCATCACCGCCGATAGGGAAGTCGTGCATGTACGAAAAAAAAGTCCTCAATTTTGAAGGGTATTTTACGTTTCAAACATCAAGAAACACATTTGGTTCCGAGTCTGAAATAAAATTAGTGTTCGGGTATAATCAATTAAACTGTTAATCCGATTATGATGTATATTTCAGGGATTGTAAAGATTAGAATTAAGTTGATTCCCATATTGAGTTTAAACACTTAAAATAAAATAAATATTTCAGATTCCTTCTTATATTTTCGCTAATGGGTCGTTTAAATTTGCCAAAATTTAGGGGTAAGTTGGGAAGTGTTAAAATGTAGCAGTATTAATTCTATCAAATTGCTTTTGCTATATATGGAATATATCTGTATTGTAAAAACAATTCGTCCTATTGGTTAATATGATCAAACTACTCATCATTAAATATACATCCTGAAATATACCTTATAACTTCCGCAATAGAAATATGTAGAAAAAGAATAATATCCAAGAGAAAAAAACTTGCAAGTAATAAATATTTGAGTAATATATAAACTCCAACAATCACTTTTTTAATTATACGCGTAATAAATAATAGGCGTTTCAAAAATAAAATTTGTTTTCCTGAACATTTAGGAAAATATGAGATTTCTCGTTGTCTCCTGTTTCGTCTTTGCCTGTGCTCCCCATCTTTGTGAAACTGATGTTTTAGCTTGTTTTACCAAACTATTCAATACCATACAGTCAAATAGAGGTCTGAAACATCAATTATATCCACTTTTTGAAGCATAAGGTAATTCTCAATCATCACAGGCGTTCACTAAGAATTTGCCAATAGCTGGTGTGTCGAGAGTCAACATCAAGAGGTATGTTGAGTTACAAACACACACTCGTTTTGGGACTATCGTGAAAACCATGCTATCCTCAAGTTGTTATACGGATAACTAATAAAATTTAGACATACTTAAATTACGATTTCACTAAATGAATTTAAGGAACTATTTTGAAAATATTAATAAAAGATTTTTCTATGAAAATAAAATAAATATTTTATAATTTTCACTATTTGATTATTTTGAATTATTCATAAGCCAATGGATATAACGTGATTTTCTATCTCTTACTATTATGAAACTTCGTTGTTATAAAGAAAAAAATGTCTGCCTGTTTATTATTGTTAATATTGGAAGATCGTTGATTGAATCTGTGTACTTGATAAAAGGAAAATATGCCAGATTCGGTCAAAAATAATGAAAAAATATGTTCAATTTGAAAATAACAGATGATTAAGGATATTTATTTTTACTAAATGTATACTTTAGTGAAAATAAAGTCAACATTACAGTATTTAACCTCATGATATCAATAATATAATATTTGGATAAACGAATCAAATAAAAAGCTTTAGAATAATCCGTAAGGTTACTATGGAATGGCTGGAAAAGAAGAACTTCATAATTTAGGAGACGAAGAAAAATAAATAATGTCATGTTGCGAGATATAAAAATTTGTTTTATCAATATCGGAGTAATTTAGACATCAATTGTTTATCGAATTTTATCAATATTTGTACTGCCCTGCTCATTGACATTTTTTATTACATCGATTCTCGCTACTCCTATATCCGTTCCAACTTTCCTATATTATGTTATCAGTGTAAGACATTCCTTAATATTTTTCCTTTAAAATTTATTTCTCATTAATAATCTACCATTTTTTGTACATTTTAGAGGTTGTAAATAAGAAGTCTTTGATTTTATATTAATTTATTCACTGGGGAGGTATCGGCAGTAAAAGTCCTGAAATATAAAGAAGAGGGTTTTATTAAAGGGCCGATGGAGGGATTAGACTCACAAATGCGCGGCGATCCAATTGCTCCAAGTCGTGATGACATCCATTATCCGCTTTTTGTTTCGACCCTTCAGCAGTCTTTGGGGTCTCTGAAGGAATAATTTATTGCTTTGATGAAAGGGAAAGTGCTGGGGAGTGGGTGGGTCTGCGCCAGTTTGTGGCCATTTGTTGCGTCTCGGTGTGGAATGAGGTAAAGGCTGAGTTTTGCGGAGAAAGGTCGTTGACAAGTGTTGATGGTCATCGTAGTCATTATCCTCTCGATTAGATTCTGCAGATTGCGGTTGTTCATAGTCTGGTCTGGTTGCCATAATAGCTCTTTTATGATGTCTTCTGATGGATTCTTATTACCTTTATTTACGGATATGCAGCTATCAAACGAGTACAATTACTAGTGTATCCGTAATCTTTTTACATTATGCTATTCACATTTGTTGACTATATTTAATTTTTAGTTATAAGCACATTATAACCTAATTTTCACTTATTTCAGTTTTTTAAAAAAATATACAGAACCATGAAGATATTTTGGTTCAGTTCTTACTCCACGCTTAATAGAGACGGAGTGTAATCCGATAAGTATCATGAATTTTATCGTTATTTTTTAAAAAATACCATTACTAAATTATTACATTTTTAGTCTCATATGGATTGTATATCGCTAATTTGAAAGAGGTCTAAACAATTCTTTTTTTAATAATTTATTTATTGTAATTTACAACTGTATAAAAATATATACAACAAGTAAATTGGTGTAGGTGACATAGTGACATGATACAAACATGTGGAGAATCTACCCATCGATAAAACTCCAATAACATTTCTAGAGGAGATGATCTCGAGGCCATCTTCTTTTTAAACGCTTAGGAGGATTATTAGGTAATGAAGGAGAAGCCAGGTTAGAAATAAGTGGATTTGGGTGGTTGGGAAGTTTTCCATGGAAGGAAAGGTATCAGGATTTGGCCAAATCGGCAACATATGGGACATTGAGGTCATGATGGATGACTTGATTTGTGACAAAATAAGGAGCATTAAGGATTTTACGAAGGATTTTGGACTGTAAGGATTGGATTCGGGAGGAATTTGATGGTTTAGTGGAGCCCCAAAGCTCAACTCCGTATGTCCAGACAGGCCTTATAATAGTGATATAGATCAGTCTTTTGTAATTGATTGGCAATTTAGACCGTTTGTCTAGTAAATGTTGTAATAGTCGAAATCAACGAGCAGTGTCCTGTCTTTTCATTCTCGTATGAGGATTCCACGGTCTAAACAAAAACTCAAAGATTAACTCTTAATATGTTAATATATATGTGCGTGTGTATATACATATTACTTATGTATAAAGATCCAAGTGACAATATTCCACACAGTTGTAGAAGCTGTCGAAAAAATTTCTGTTTTTATTTTATTTTATTTTTTTTCAAACTAGCCATTTTCTAATCTTCAATAGTTCCTAGTTTGGAATATGTAAATATTTAGTTTCCGTTTTCGTTAGAACATTAAAAATTTTAAGAATTTCAGTATTGAAGGAAATAGTTCAAAAATCCATTAGATTTTTTTATTTATTTTTTAATAAAATCCATAAACAAGCATTTTTATATACAAACTACTTTCAGCTTCTTTTAGATTTCCAACGGTCGTAAATTTTATGGATACTTTTTGGCTTTTTGTTTCTCTAATGTTTTCTTTGATGCTAGTCACGGTGTGAAAAAAACACCCACCCGACACCTACCTTAGCTAAAATCTCTTCTGGTCATTTCTTTTTTTTTTTTTTTTTTTATTAAATTACCATATAGAATCACTTCATTTTAATATTATGAAGTTTGCTTGTATACTCCTCTTCAGAATATTTAATATGTCTGAAGGGAGTCTTATATTTCGTTATACTAAAAGGAATTATTGGATTTTTCTCTATGATTGAAAATTTAATTTTTTAATCAATTAAAATTTAATGAAGTACACTTGCATTAACAAAATATTAAAACGTTATTTTAATTTGATTAATTGAAACAAAGTGAGCTCCTCATTTTATTGTGAGCTATATCGAAATTTACTGTCAACGATGTAATCTTAATTTTAAAAAGGGAGGAGAAACCGATATTACATTTTTTGTTTGAATTCTGATGATATGATATTGAATATCCCGACGTCCAATATTTATCGATTAAGATTTTGGCTAATTCATAAAACAATTTTGAGATATTAAGATTTAATGTGCCTTGTGAATACTGGTTTCATATAATGAAACTCCCACTGTGTGCCAGCCTACCTAATTACTGAGGTATTTATCCTTGCCTTTATCTGTGCCTGTGGGCAGACTCTGAGTGGGAAAATTAGGGTAATCGGTTTTAATTTCAAGGTCAGATAGCTGTGATGTTTTTAAATTTTAATAAATAAAAGGATATAAATTTTACTATTAAAAAGAAATTCCCATTTGTAAATACCATAGTATTGAAAAAAAACTTTGATATCAAGATATTTTTAATTTATAAATTATGAAAGAGATGGTCGAAGTTGCGGTTAAAAAGGAACAAAATATAGTTAACAAATAATTATTTGTCGACGTTTTGCCCCACTCAGCAGGGCTTCATCAGGGTTAAAAAAGGTGCATATAGATAAAAAAAGTCTGTGCTATCTCTTTTTTATGTGTATACTTATTATTGTACATCTTATTTGTTTATCATATTTTTTCTCTTATATTTTCTTAATTTTTAACCCTACCGTAGTTTACTTTTGTCCTACATGTACATAGCCCCGGTGAAGTCTTACAGAGTGGAGGAAAGCGTTGGCAAATAAACAGTTGTTAACTATTATTTGTTCCTTTTTGACCGCACCACCCAAACATCTTCATATTTTGAAAAATATAGTCAATCATTAATATATATATTAATATATATAT
>NW_027110755.1:607457-620150 GCF_000696795.3 Halyomorpha halys | reverse complement strand
AATTTATATGCTTACTGAAGTACAGAAAAAAAAACAGTTTTATGGTATATCTTAATAATAATTCATGAGGTATAGTGTCTTTATTTTGACATACATTTCAGAAAAAAATAGTCTAGAAGTTTAAACCATAGTAACAACTGTAAATTAATAAAAAATTCATATTTAATCTCAATACATAATAAACCTTGGAGGTCTTTAGCCATCTCCAGCAGCTTCATCGACCTCTTTCTATCTTGAGTGATGGTTTTGTAGTTTATTATAGTTATAGCTGTTCTTCTTTCTATACCGTCCATTGATCAGAGTTTCGGCCACCTTCTCGGTATTGTTCCTACTACATAAGCGTTCAATAAGAAAGGGCCTGTTGGGTGACTTCTTGCCACATTTCCCGCCCACTGTAACCACTTTGTTTTTATATCATGCTCGCCTCGATTGCTGATTAAATATATATTGCTGAATAAATATAGTGATTATATATATATGTGTGGCTTCACCCTTCCTTTCGTCGAAAATATTTTCTTGCTTCATTCCTCTACCAAATTATCCAATCCCACCGTTCATCGTACATCTCTGATATCCTTCAATTTAAATCCTCAGTGCATTCCCGCAATACCCGCTCACGGCCTTCAGATATATATGTAACTACCCATCGAACCGCAAATTTTAGTAGATCTTTCCTCATCAGCTCCTCTTCCCTATGGAATTCTATTCCCTCCTTCATTCGTAGTTGTAATACCCTTCCAACCTTCAAATTCCGTATCTTCGACCACTTTCTGTCCACCCAATTCCAGAACAATAACAATTGAAAGTTTCAAACAAGGTTTATATATTTTCTTCAGTTTTTCGTTTTATACTTGTAAATATGTGTATTAGCAGAAACTGTACCTTTCCATTTATTACTTTTAGTTTCATTGTATTTGATTTTTTATATTTTTTTTTCTCATTTTATTTATTATCAGAAGTTAGTGTTCTATTTTTATTTTATATACTTTTTAATTATTGTTGTTCATTTTCATCTTTTCAAATTCACTGTTTTATTATATTTTATGACGTTTTATAATTTCATTTTTATTTTGTACTTTACTCAAAGGCTTTCAGGCCTAATTTTGACGCCTGTATATTATTCTAAAGGGATCAATACCAGAATAAATAAAGAATATTATCATTATTATATAATCACTTCCATCTTATAAATTTCACTAAAACACTCAGCACTCACTTATAAACCTGTGGTTATCGACAGAGTTGAGACGTTCTGTACCTGAACAGATGTTGGTTAGCTGACAACCCTTGCTGTATTGTCCCGTGATTTGTGTGAGGTTGAGGAAATATTTCTGTCGTCCAGTCAGTGTGGCGTTTCTTTTACTTTAGCTTTTAGTGTTTCTTTATTTATAGGTTGGAGTACAGATTTATATTTATCTCTTCCATTCACGAGTGTTTATACCTTTTTATAGGAGAAGAGGGAATAGATACGATGGTTTCTTTATGTTGTTTTAATTTGTAGCCGAGTATTTCTTAATTTGTGGCCTGGAAGATGCAAGAAGCTTTTTTTGGCCTAGTTGAAGATAAAAAATAAATAATTTATTAATAACATCTTTATTTAAAAAAATCTATAACATGAAAGTTCGTATTTATAATTCAGTGCAATTAGTATTTTTGTAAATCATTTATTAACGATCATGTAAATTACTTTATTGATAAGATTAAATTAAGAAGAAAAACATAATGTACACAGCCTTGAGACTATGGACTATAGTGTATAGTGCCTTTAATCTACTGTGACCTTTACCAAGCCCTTCTGAATATGTAGTTTATTACAATTTTTCGGATTCCTTGAATTTTTTCTTTGGTTTTTCCTGTTATGTTTTGACTCACAATTTAATTTTTTTTTTTTGTTTTAGGTAAGAAACAATGCAGTTTTTCTTTATGCTGTCTTTGAGTAGTAGACACCCTATCAGGTAGAGAAAAACTTGTAGATTCATTAACATATCGTTTGATATCTACTATATTGACTAATCTCTACAAATTTGTTTCAATTGAGATCTAATATAAAAATTAACTTGTTTATGGAATAGTTCATTAATCATAAGCAATTATATTATGGTTGTGTTTTTCAGTCCAATTCTCGTTTAATTTATAAATAAAAAATATAAAGGAGCAAATAAACGTCTTTAATCCCGCATTTTTTTCATTTACCGATTAATTAAAACATGTTTTCAAAAAATACATTTTAGTTACGTTTTGGCCCTTAAAAAAAAAAAAAATAATTTTGACAATTCTCAAATATTTTACCCGTTACCGAACAATCAGTATCACTTTAAATTATTTTCAACATATAAATTGCTGTTGAATTAGTTATTTTTAAATTCTGATATCGCTAATATTCTTACATTCAGATCGATTTCTTGTTGTAGTTGTTAGTATTTTTTATGTATAAAAACATTATTACTTGCTAAACCAGGAATCGCTTTCGGCTCCTGGTTTTTTATTTGCATATTATCCTACAAAAATATTTTAGATAGATTGATTTTAATACTCACTGGAGAAAGTTCAATATGTATTCTGTCATAAACTTAGAATAGAGAGATCTGATGTAAATAATTTGTTATTTCTCTTAAATAACCTGATTATATAGTTTGCTCTGTATTGGAGTTTTAAATTTATCTGACTTTAGATGAGCTATTTTTTTTTTTTTTTTAATTTCACATTTTCTGTTACTAACTTGAAGATATATCTAAATTTTCTTAAACAGTATTCTGTATAATGTTGCTCGTGCACTCGGGTAGTGGACGTAGTTTCGTCTTCTTTGGAGCGCGGAATGTACTGGGCTGGTGTCTTTTTCGATGTAAAACAGGCTTTTGATCGAGTCTGGTACCCGGGACTGCTTTACAAACTCCGTAAATTCCTTCCTTCTACATACTTTCTCATCATTCGTTCCTTTCTTATTGATAGATTATTCCAAGTAAACCACAATGGTTCCTACTCATCCCTCTATTCTCAGTCCGCTGGTGTTCCTCAAGGTAGTATTCTCGGTCCCATCATCTCACTGTCTATACAGCTGACATTCCAACCAAGCCTAACACTATCCTCACCACATATGCCGATGACACATGTGTGCTCGCAGTT
Source organism: Halyomorpha halys (assembly GCF_000696795.3). Lineage (NCBI taxonomy): Eukaryota > Metazoa > Arthropoda > Insecta > Hemiptera > Pentatomidae > Halyomorpha > Halyomorpha halys. The sequence continues at coordinate 617,027 of NW_027110755.1, read as the reverse complement.
AATAATAACCCATTGATTGTATCCCAAACTCTCCAATCCCATATCACAATCGTAAATCGTAATTGGAGGATTAACATAAATTCCAACAAATCCCATCAAATCACCTTTACCCTTCGACGTAAACCTACCGACTGCCCTACAGTTTCATTTAATAATGTTATTCTTACGTCTGTCGAACAGATCCGCTACCTTAGACTACATTTGGACAAACGATTAACCTGGAATCCTCACACAAGACTGAAACGACAGGAAACTGCACGTCAATTCGACTATTACAGCACTTCTGTTCTCATTTGTCTAGACAAACGGTCTAAACTTCCAACACATTCCAAACACTGATCTACATGACTGTAAAAAGGCCAATCTGGACATATGGAGTTTAGCTTTGGGGCTCCACTAAACCTTCGAATTCCTCTCGTTTCCAATCCTTACAATCCAAAATCTTTCGTAAAATCCTCAATGCTCCTTACTTTGTCACAAATAAAATCATACATAAAGACCTTAATGTTCCTTATGTAACCGGTCTAGCCCAAACCAGATATCACTCCTTCCATTATAAACTCCCTAACCACTCAAATCCCCTAGTGTCTAACCTTCTAGCGTCCTCTTCCATTCCTGACAATCCTCCGAGGTACCTGAAAAGAAGATAGCCACGAGACTAATGTAAAATGTTATTAGAGTGCTACAAATGGGCAGTTGCTCTACACGCCTGTAAAACTCCATTTTAACTAAGATCAAATTCAATTAATGTATTATATAATATACAGTTGTAAATTTCAATAAAAATATTTTTTTTAAAAATGTAACCGCATTGAGTGAAACATTGATAAATGTTTAATAAATATTTCTGACTGACTTAATTAATTATTAATTGGTTTTTATTAATTATTTTGATGTACTGAGTTCTATAATTAGTCGTTTTAATTTTTTATTTATTATTTATATTAATTATTTTTAATAAAAAAATATATATAACAAATTCTTTTATTTGTAACTTTAGTTGTTTTTTGTATTCGCTTACGATAAAAAAGTTACCAATTACATGTCAAATCTTTACTTGTCCAAGACCAAGCTTGCGTACTTAAACTAAAAACATACGGTTATCAGATGTTGACTTATCTGGTTTGGCTTTTTATTTTTCTTTATTGTGTAATATTACATTCTATCATATATTTTCAGACAACGTAATATAATAGAGATTAGAGAGCACATTCACGCTATATTTACAGAGATAATAAATAGAGAGAAAAAAAAATGAAACAAAGTTTACAATAGTCACATTCAGCTAGAACTCCAGACCAAACTTCTCCCCTTAATAGTGATGAAAAATACTGGACCAGGACTCCGGAAGATCCCAGCGCTTCTTTCTCGTCACTAGTATTGAAAGCTAGTGTAGGTTGAGCCTGTGCGCTAGCCGCAGGCGCTTACGAATTGAGTGGAGAATCTGGTTCAGAGGTGGGAAAAAATTAGCTATAGTTGAAACTAATGGCCGAAATTCCCATGGATACGATATTTATTTTTCAATAAATAATAGTACTCATGGCAATTTTAGCTATTAGTTTCAAATACAGCTAATTTTTGCCCATCTCTGATCTAGCCATTGCCAGATCTCCAAAATAAGCCTTGTAAGAGGTTATAAAAGAATCAATGTTGAAACTTCATTTGCTTGCTTTTAATTGTTAGCTATCCTGTTAATGATTTGACGCATACAATGGTTGCTTTACTGAACATTTATTCCGCAGTGGTGAAAATAACTATGATTTAATGAAACAATTTAAATATAATATACATAAAACACAACAAAGCTATACTAACTTATTAGAACTTGTGTTTTCGAATATAGTGTCTTTTTTATGATTGCATTAAGCTATAAGGTGTGTAATCTGATTACTTGATGATAATACATTCTTGAGGATCGACGTAAGGACGAAAATATCTGCCCAAACTATAATAGTCTCGTAACCAGAGGTGAGATATCCCCAACAAGCGTCGAATCTATATCGCCCACACTGAAGTCCACACTACTCGCCGAATAAAGGGGCATATCTTGATCTATCTTTCTTCTAATATTGACGTCCGTGTGTGGGTCAGCTGTTTCGTAGCGGCTTTTGAATAGAAGACGTGGGTAGATTTCGTTGTATTTATCTCATGCCTTATTTTTTATATTTATATTTCCCTAATGAAATATCAACATTTATTAGTTATTGGATGTTAGAGCAACCTGAGTAGATCTCAAAATAATGTTTCAATCCTTTTTCAAAAATATTTGTCATATAAATCTATTAGTAGTAATCTTTTTTATTCCTACTTAATGGGCCATATTTAGTTTATTGGTATATTAATTTTTATGTGTTAGGCCTATGAATGATGAACTTTTGCTTCTGGTTAGGAATTTCATTCTGCTCGCAAATGAATGGGTCTCCTCAATATTAATGGTATAGGATCGAAAATAAATATAAAAAATAGTCGAAGGCAGAAATGAAACAGTGCTAAGGAAAAAAATTGAGGAAAGATATATGCCTCATCTATGACATAAAATTAATGACCGGCTCGAAGTCTGCCAGGTGAGGGTAGTTCTGAATAGCCCCCAGCTGTCCCGTCTTCCAGCAAACTTCCATTCACTATTTCTATAGTATTCAATGACAGTTAATAGTCCAACGTCACCTTTCACATAGAATACTGCACTTCTCAATATATAACAGAAAATCTGAAACAAGATAGGTGTGTGATTAGAAACAGAATGCAACAAAAAGTTTATTCAAAATTTCAAGTTGAATAATTACATCATTTCTGATCAGCTTTTTAAATTGTTTCAATTATGGCAGTATTTTCAGTCGAGAATATAACTTTCAGAAGGTGTAACTTAAATTTGCTTATTGAAACTATATTTTTGGGCCAAAAAAAGTAGTTTCAACTTTCCATCTATCTACCGGCAAACAACATCACAAAAATATTATCATTAAAATATCTTATTTATTTAAAACTTTCTGTAACACAGAAATTAGATTTAATTAAAAAATTAACAATACAAATTGTAATAACTAACGAAACAGTTACATCTCTTAAATATTAAGAACTAATGAGTGGAGGTACAAATGTTTATTAAAAAAATTAAAGAATTATATTTTCGCCGAAAGTTAGTACTTGAAAGTTAAAATTCCCCCAGGCAGCAAAACGTTCAAATAAAGATTTTTTTCACAAGTAAGGTATATTATATGATATAAGATTTAAATTGTTAAACGGAACATTACACTTGGTTGGTGAACATTAATCGGAAAAAAATGCAACTTACTTAAACTGTATTTTATAACCAGGTTTTTGTATGTGTGTATTATTGATAGCAATTTATTATATAAAACTTTACATTTTAATAAAATACTTAGTTAATAAACCTTATCCACAATTTTTAATCTTTACTATATTTCTATTGTTATTTCTTGTCACAGAGTTAAATGCGTACACAAGTACATTTCTTAAAATTCAGACTTTATTATTTTCGTTTTTATTTTATTGAACCATATTGATTTTAATATTACAGTATATTATAGTATTTGTACATTTCCTAAGGTTTGGCTGTAATTTTATATAATCCTTTTTTTCTCTCTCTCTCTCTCTCTCTCTTTCTATTTAGGTTTTTATACATACTTATGAACATTTGGTATGACTTCAATATTTCTTCTGTGGTATATTTTCATGTTGGCTATCCACACAGTTGGGCCGACATTTCTGCTGTATAAACAAAAAAAAATACTGATATAGATTTGTATAACTTTGACCGTTTACTGACATTAAGATTTCCCGTTTCCATTGTGAAGAGAAGTTTTATAACATAAAAAAATATATTTGTGTATCAATATTTCAGTTTAATTGGGTCCTAAACATTTAAATTTAGAATTTGTATAATACTAATGAAATAACTGGTAGGGATTACTGCGAAGATCCCCCCTCCTCATCCGCTATTTAAACGGGCACAAGTATATGTAATGGGCCAGAGGATGGGTACTGCCAAGAGAATAAATCCTCAACAAGAAACGTTTATTGCCGCAGGAATATACAATTGGCACAAGACTGCTGGCACTTCGCTATTTGGTTCACTGAAATAATGGTATGCTCTCGGTCAGAATTTGGCCACGATTTTCAAAATCATTTAGGATTTCGGTATTTTTTTTTCTGTACTCAATGGGTTTAGTGTAGTGCAGAACTTTCGAAACTTGTTTTATTATAATAATCCGTTTCATTATCGCTTCTCAAATACAAAAAATATAAAACAATGAACATGTTAAATTTGAGAAAAATGTTTTAATAATTGAATGGAATTGTATTTTCTAATAAAATTAAGTTTATAGTTTTGCATTGATTATTAGACAAGTAGTTTAGATTGAGGACTGAAATTCGCAAGATTATGCCATTAGTTTGTGAGCATTTTCTGTGTACATTTCATTTTTTTTTTTTTTGTGAGAAATCATTTTTTAATTTTTATTTAATTATTTTAATGTTCCATTTTTTTTTAACAATTAATTTTTTAATATTGTTTTCAGAATTTTTATTTTTAATTGTGATTTACATGGTGTAGTTCACATGATTTAATGGCTAATAATTAATAATTAGTACCCTTGAAGTGTGAGACCTTACATTAACCAATTAATCATTGTGTATTGTGACTGTTACTATTATTTTACGGCTTAAAAATAAAACAGGTTGATACTTAAAATGTAGTAAATATTAAAAAATTGAAAAATATCCGAAATTTAAATTGTTTCTTACATTAATTTTAAATGCTGAATCACAACTTAAGACCCTGCATTACTACTAGTATACACACCTGGCCGAGATACCCAAGAAATCTAGTTCCTTTGAGGTGTATGATTGATAAGCATATATTAAGAGTGGTATAGAGATATCTTGGCCGGGGTCCAATCCGTCTGGCCCCCGTCTGCTGGACCCTGTCGTCACGCTCCCCTTAGGGTGCCCAATCTCTCTTCTTTATGTAATCGCTTCCTTACGCCCATTTGTGTCTCTTCGTGTCCTCAACTCCTTCGTCTTGTTTTTCTCATTATAGGTAGTTCTCTGTAGTTCCTTTCTCGATAGTTTCAGAGTTAAAAATTCAAGAATGTTTTATTGCATAATTGCAGTGATTTAATCTAAAACATCATTCGGTCACGTTTTATGCATTTATGTTTTCTCTCTGTAATACATTCTGATTTTATTTAATATTTTTACATCATTATATGAGCTATTTTTTTTTTTTATTTAAAACCAATTTCTTTTTTTTTTTTTTTTTAGCAGGCTTCATTGTTGCCTAATGCTCCTTATCTTGAACTTAATTGCGTCTTAAATGCGTTTTCATATCATTATTTTGCAAAAGAATCTCGTATCTAGCTAAACACCGGACTACAAGCGGCAAATTGTTTGTCCAATATCAGTTAAGAAAAAAATTTTAAATTTGACTGTACCCAGGATTAAATGTAAATTAATTGTTTTTTCAACGGACAGCTGTGAAAAAACAAAATGGGAAAATGTACTACTCCCTAGGACCTACTAAATAGATTTTTTTTAAAGTGCTGCCGTATATTTTAGGTTTATTCTCACTATCTACTGAAGCATTAAGATATAAGATTATATGCTGTAAAATACTTTTTATAGTGCATTTAACGAGATTCGATTTGAGCTGTAATAGAACTGAGCTTAATGTTCATTAATTCCCAAATTAAAGCTTTTTTAAAACCAATATTTTTTTTACAAATAATAAAAAATCATAATTTGGTTAATTATTTAGGTAGATATGAAGAAAAATACTACTCTTAAGAAAATAATCATTATGAACTATTTTATATCGCTATTAACCAGCTTTAAATTAAACCCTAAAAGAACTTTTTCAATTCGTTCAATATTTTCCTAGATGGTTTTTCAATCACCAATAATTTATTTCCAAACAACGAAGAACATATTCTGAATTTATTTTAAAAAAATAGAAAAAATAGAAATTTTCTTAAGATGTGACTAATAGTAGGTAATAGTGTACAAAAATATTTATTGGCTTTGCTGATGGTGTATGACAAAATAATATTAATAACTTTAACCAAATAATGTGACCACTCTTCAATAATTAACTTATTTGGAAAAAAATATTATTGTTTGATCAAAACTGTATCTCGGAAAATATTGAACGTGATGAGTTCTATTAGGGATCTAACGTTTCATAATTCTATATTTTCTCTATATTAAAAAAGGTTTAAATTGGTTTTCTTCAAGTTGGTAGCTTTCATGGTATTGTGAAATAAATGAAAAATGAGCGAATATGTTTCTTGTTTTGATAAGATATGATTTTTGGTGGTGTGCATTTTAAATAGTTCAATATCCTTATTTTCAAGAACATTCACTGTGCTAGTTTTTTAGTGATTGTACAAAATTTAACTCTTATTTAAAATGGTATGATTTTCCAAAAAACGGAGTGTACAAAAAATGAAAAACAGAAGAGGAATCTTTGAATGAGTAGAGTTAGAGTTTTACTTTTGGTTCTAAGAAACTCAATAAAAAAGAAATGTAGCCGGATACATGAAGTTTTCGTTTCAAGAACTAAGATGAGTATACCTCCCTACACGTACTTATTACAGACCGACGTTCCTAAAATTGAATGCTTTAAATTTTACTAGTTAACTAGTTTTACTTAGTTAAATCACTACTAATACTTTAAGTGTTATTGGCTGTAAATCTAATAATATACGGTGGCCTTATTCATAAATCTATATTGAAAGAAATGAGTTTACAATTACTGTTCTGAAGCAGTAAGGTTTGTACAATATATCGGTGAAAGTACCGGCTGATGCTTAGTTTAGGGCTCATGTCCGTTCTCGAGCAATTTACTTTCACACATATTTTTTTTTTTTTTGATAGATTTATTTATTGATAGATATTACAATCTGCCACACAGTTGTGGGCAATAGGTAATATTGATGAACTTTCACACATATTAGAGGTTTGATCTTACCTCTATCGAATGTATATTTACGCGCTACCTACACATATGATAAGCTCATTTCTTAATATCTGTTATGATGGGTTTTAAAATGGTTGTTACTTCAAAGTTGTTCAATGAATTGTAACTTTGATTTTCTTACTGTTTATTTTTTTATTTTATTTTTTCATTTATAGCACTGGTGTACATCGGCAGAGATCGCTAATTCGCCATCGGAATCCATTGCAGTCCCTCACTTCAACTATACCCATATTTTCGCAAATATTTGTCAAACGGCTTTCCATTTGTATGGTTGATTGATTCATTTGTGCTTTCGCTTTTCATAGTTCATAAACACAAGGGCGTGCCCACGATCAAAACTATTGGGGCATGCCATAATAATCAGGTTGTGACATTTCAGCTCGAAAATGCAAATGAAACCAAAATTTTAAGAAAATTATTTATAATTTTAGCAGTACTTTATTAGTAATTATAATTATTTACTAGATATAAAAATATTTTTATTGATTTAATTTTTTTTTCCACTGCTAGGTGGGGAGACAGCTGCCCCCTCTTGCCCCCCTTTGGGTACACCCATGCACAAATATTTGAGAAGTTGACCACTATACCACAGCTTGTGGCCGGACTAAGTCATACCGTTATGCAGTTTAAGTCAGGCTGTTGTCACATCCGTTCTCACAATTGTCATTTTTTATTTAATTGAGAAAAACTTTCTTTCCCTGTCTCACGATCTGATTATTTCTCTCTACCGTGGTTTGTCCTCTTTTACTTCTATTGTTTCCTTTCCGACCATTGGAATATATTGTGTAACGTACGCCCCGGTTGGATTTATCACTATAAAGTTTTAAAAAACACTGTTTTGGAGAATATTTTTCGTTACTAAGTCTTGTTTTTTGTATTTTCGCAATCCTACAACAGTCCACCTGGACTCTTTTTAATCGATTTTTTATTGCAGCAATAGGAGTATAATTTTTAAAACGTTTTCTTTTTTATATTCTGCTGTATCATTCTATTTCGCCGAAATTTATTATTATTATTATTTTTTTTTAAATAATCTTAAATAAAATAGTATTGCCAGTTATTTATAACTGTTTTAGAAAGAATATTCGGGACATAAACGTTTTAGTAACTTTCTTCAACACCGTAGTTAGCTACATACCAAAGTTTGCTGATAAGGGAGATACACCACTTATAGAATGGTTGTGCACACCTATTTATTGAGTTTCAAATGTTTGCCGACACTCCAACCGTGGCTAACACTAATTACATGCCTAACTTTTTTTTTTGGAATACGGAGAAAATTTGCGAATTCTCCTTGACGAGGGAAGATCCGCCACTATCGCTATACGTGAGAGGTCAAAAGAGGCACGGATAATCCTACAGGTCGGAACTCGCAAACGAGCGCTTATTACCACCATTTGAGGGAGATGCATCGCCCCGTTAGTGTTTACGATCTGCTCAAAGGCTGGAGTGCTTATTTGAAATCAATCTGATTATTGGTGGGAGTTTTACTGATTACTGTTTGAGTAAGATCGGTCCTAATATGGTTTATTTTTTTCTAATTTTCTTGTTTCTGAAAAAAAATATGTTGGATATCATCTTCAAAAATGAATAGATTTCTAATTTGGAAGATACGACAATAATATATGTAATTACAGCTTAAGTCGTTCCTCTGCTGTTATAATTTGAGATGGACATGTGCAGTATTCGGTTTGTTCATATACTACAATCATAACCATTCCTTCAATGCAAAAATCCCGCTCCCTTGAGGCTTAGATTTACGCTGAGGTCAATAGGAATGTCTGTACATGTAATCGAAACAAAAGGCAGCCAGTGATTGACTCGTATCATTACCCTACTTCTCTGCCACGCCCCTGGGTCCCATCATAAGGCCTGCTTTTCTGGCTTCACTTTTCCTGCTAGCTTATTTCCTACGTTATACTCCTTCCTCCAAGCTTAAAACAGTATGGAGAGTACCTTCATTAATTAGTAAAGAAGGCAATTTTGTCGTAAGGAATGGTATTTGAATGAATGAAAACTTCTAAAATATAAAAAAGTTTGTTATTTAGAACGTTTTACTTTTTACCAGGAGTCACTTATCACAGCTTAAAAAAATGTCTTAAAAGTTATTTAAAAATTTAGAAATTAATCTTACGGAAACCGGAATTCAGTTACACGATTTACAATCGAACGTCACAATTTCCCTAAGATTGATTTTAAAAGTCTAAAAATATTTCATTAACATAAATGAATAAAAATAAAGAATATTTAGTCTCTACTAAAACGAGAAAAGTTTTTTGTTTTTTTTTCCTTACCTAAATATAAAGATGTTAACATGTGTTAGCCAATACTTGAGGCATTTACCAGGGTACATCTGAAAAGATTGTCCTACAGCCGACTCGGCCATGAGATGTTATCGTTGTGGGTAAAGGTTTAAAATGCTTTCAGTTTATAACATTCCGTGTACTTACTGCTTATCTATGTCTGTGACGAAGTATCTGATTAAGATATATCAACCATATCCTCTCTAATTATGAGTTGTAATTGTTATTATTATTATTTATACTTTTTTCATTATTTTTATTTATTTATTT
>NW_027110755.1:596759-607378 GCF_000696795.3 Halyomorpha halys | reverse complement strand
TATATTGATAAGGAAATCTTCAGGTCCTCCTATAACTAATGACATATATTGCTTTGATCTTGATGCCAATTCTAATACGCTTCCTTTTATTTATTTTTGCCGAGGCCCTCCCTATACTGTCACGTTTTTCCGAAAGTGTGTGAGTAAAATTAATACGATTTTAATTTAAAACAAAATTGTAAAATTTATAAAATACTGGAATGTTTGGCCAAAGGCCAGTTGCGCTAAAACCTCGTTATTTTCTCGGGAAACGACCTGGCTGCAGGCAAATAGACGATCTCAGCAAATAAAATATTCAGATCCTTAGATATGAGGTCATTTAAAAATAGGTACATTGCAGGCCAACTGCAATTTCATAAACATAACAATAGCGGAGTGCAGATTTGGGCAAAAATTAGCGATAGTTGAAACTAATAGCTAAAATTGCCATGGATACGACCCTTATTCATGAATGAATCATTGATAAATAAATATCGTATCCCTGATAAGTTTAGCTTTTAGTTTCATAGATGCTCAACACTGGTGGAATGTAGGTATGGTAGCGTATGTGTAGGCAGACGAATTGTGAAATGTTCAACGTTAAAAACATTTCAGAGATTATAATATTTGCGTTGCACGATTGGCCCACATTGTTTTAAAAGTAGTAGTAGCTTTTCGAAATTGAGATATTTGTTATCCCAACGATTTACAATATACAGATGTAATTTATCAGCACATGATATTTCGTAACGATTTGGTAATCAAGATGTATGACGTATGACAAAGCGGGAGGACTTGTTACGTTAGTTTTGTCACTTTTGATCAATACTTACACATCAGTATTAGATTTTTTGATTTTGATATCTTATATAATACTACGCCATATTAAATTAGTAATACTAGTAACATGATTTATGTACAAATTTGATATATTTATCATTTATTATTGATAAAAATATTATTGTGTAATAAACTTAACAATTTGTTGTGTAAACAAAATAAAATTCTTTTGAAAAACGTCTAAGTATTTAGAAAAACATCAATATAGCCAGTTGGTTATATTGACGTGGATTTTCCATAAACACTATAAAACGAGAAAATCACAGCATTAATTTTTTATTTAATTACACTCGACAAGAAGTAAAATTGCATAATTATTTTTTCTAAAACAGGAAAATCTTTTTTACTTTATGGTCATTATTAGAAATCGGTCTATAGATAAGTGGGTTATAAAACTATATTATTATCGTGATAATGGGATAAATTTATATTATTAATTTTCTAGATTAAAAAAATGTAAAAATTTTGTATTCACTTATACTTAAATGTAGAAGATTTTAGAGTCAAGATATTATTTAAATCTCTTTTCAACCATCTACTTTTTATTTAATTATACTGTATCCACATATTTATTTATTTTTTTTTACAAATGTACATCAGCAAACTAAGATGTAAATAGATTAGGCTTACATTTAAATTTTATTTTAATACTAAATACATGCATCTACGAAGCATGCACAAATAATTGGATTACTAAAATTGGGACGGTAAATGGATATGTGTGTGGATATACTGTTTTTGAACATATTGTGAATTTTATAAATACAAGGATATATTGAAAAAGTTTATTTTCCGTAAAATGATGATAATTTGATATATATTATTATAATTGGAAGTTTTAATATTATTTCTATCAATTTTAACTTTTAGATTCAGTACGATTAATGACACGCCTGGTGACGAAAACCTGTTAAAATTGGCGGTACCAAAAGTAGGAAGAAGTGACCTTTCTCAGCTAACGGCGAAAAGGATTGGGTTCGGGACTCGCGCAGCGGGAACAGAGATTGATGGCTCTAGATCCCAACTCAGTCCTTTCTCCTTCAGCTGCTCATGTACTTAAGCAGTCTACAGCACAAAATCACTGATTCCAGTCGGCTGACAATCATATATTGCCGTGTTTCCTAAACTGTCGACATTGTGTACCACTTTTATTATTTGTATGACCTAAGTATTCCTTGTAAAAAAAAAAAAAAAAAAATGCCTTTGAGTCTTCTAACGGATGCCTTTCTACAACGAACACCAGAAATCGTTAAATTTCTTTATCTGGCAGTGAATCTCTACCATTTGTAATGATCACACGTGGACTCGTAATTTTCATTACGAAATATACATATCCTCCATGATAGAACAAATACTTCTAGACACAGATATATGAAATGATTCTCATATTATATGGTACAAAAAAATAAAATAATTGTGATTGTAATACTTTGTTGTGATATGTAATTGTATTATAGCTAATAATTAATTAGAAATGCTGTGTCACGTAGTAACCAAATATATTAGGTAGAAATATAGTATTATTCTCTTCAATTTAGAATATCTCCAAAATGTTTTTCGCGTCCAGATGTTTCTTTTATTATTTTACAGTCCGACATTTTCAATCTGGTTCCCCGATATGTATTATTTTTTCAATAAAAATACCATGGAAATCTATTCGATGGTAGATGGTATTCGTGTGTAATTACAAAACATTAAAGTTCCACGGGTTCAATGGTTAGGAGCGATACTTAGAAATAAGACCGACTCAGTAAAGACGCGTGCTGAATTATAACGTTAATCCTCACTGCCATTTGGACGCTTGTTTTTTTCTACTCTTGTACGGAGGCAATCTGGCTCATCGGTTAGCTAGTCTTATTATCCCGTCCTGGATAACTCTCCCTAGGGAGTGTTTGACGCATGTGAATGGTTATATTAACGGGCTACCTTAGAGGGAGTGGGTATAAATAGTGTGCAACAGCCTTGCTGCTCCACTATCAATAGCTCAAGTTATTCACCCGTGCACTTTGCCGCAGCCGCGTGCCGTTCTCTTGTAGACGTGATCGGAATGTGAGGCGGAGTGGTTAGGCAGACATTCGGAGTACTTCCCCCGGGACATTATTAGCAGCGGAGTATAGCTGTCTGTCGGTGTCGGTTGTCTCCAGATTCCGGAGGATTGACACTCGGGTTAAGAACAGGGGTCGGTCAATTCAGGAAAGGGAGTCGGCTCTATACACGACGAGTTTTAAAACTGATGATACCTAATCTTGGTGTATTATTATGTTGTTTATCTCTGAAAAAAAATATTCTATTTATTTTTATCATGAACTATCACTGCACTCTACAATTATAGAGATAATATTTCAGCATTGCCGCTTATCCGTAATAAAAAAAAATCAATTAACATTATCTTAAATGTGATTAAGATTGCAATGTAAAACTATGTTGCAAAACATAGTTATAATTATTGAAGTCAATGAATCAATGTATAAAAGGGTTTCCTTATCTCCTCATTAACATTTTTTTATTTTTATGATCTTAAAGTTAATATAAACTTCCTAACCACTCAAACCACTATTTTCTAATCTTGCTTCCTCTTCCATTCCTGGCAATCCTCCGGAGTGCTTGAAAAGAAAATGGCCTCGAGACCTTCTGACGTAAAAATGTTATTAGAGTGCTACCAATGAGTGGTTTCTCTAGATGCATGTATCATATTATTATGATGTTACATTAAATTTAATAGATTGATTTTTATGTAAATATAATTTTAAATGTCAATATATTTATTTAAAAAATAGTTAATGTACATTTATTATTACATTACTATTAACTGATTCCAGAATGGTTCAAGATGTGTCGTCTAATGACTTATTATCTATCATCTTATATAAATTATCACTTTCAACTTGTTATTTGAAGAACTAATTAATTGACAGTTGATTCGTTAGTAAAATGTATTCATGAAAGCTCATTCATCAAGCATGTATTCAAAAGCTCAAAGCCACAATCAAAAAGAGATAATATAAAATTATGATTTTTTTAATTTAATTTCTCATCTGTTTTCCGAAATTGTTGCTTTTGAAAATCTCTTAGTCCTTGATTATTTGTGTTTTATTATAATTATCACATTAATTTTAATTAAATATTAAATGCTTCATAATAAAAATATTACATTTTCTTTTACTCAGACATTATTTGCTATTTAATTTTCAAATAAAAAAAGACAAAAAGAAATTGGTTCGAAATGTTGGCCATAAAATGATCAAGAATCGAAGTAGTAGAAATATTAATGATCAACAACATTTTATTTTTTTTTTTTAAGTATTATTTATTTATAATTAATTTTGATGAATTTTGTCACCCATGTATTGATTTTTTCAGTTACTAATGAAAAAAAGTAATATATTCAAATGCCATAAATATTTCTGAGAATATATTAAGTCTACTTTTGACATGGAGACATGAGTGGTACGTCACTTTTCTGACTCTTCAAATATCTCATAAATATATGACCGATAATTTATATCTTGAAGATACCTCTTACTGCTGGTTCCATATTTTGACAAAAAAAAACTCTTGCCTGAATGTGATAATAGAGATATAAATTCATAAACTTTGTTTATATAATTTTTCTTACAGTTTTTAATTTTTAAATGAGTTATTCTTTTTTTTATGATTCACAAAACCTATCTCGTAGAGAAAGTGATGTCAAAGCTTAATTTTATTAAGAGTGATATACATTATAAAAAAACATACATTCTACCTGAGCCCTCCCCAATTGATGCGAGCAAATGCCGCTGATCTGCAGTTCCGAAGTCTAGGTAGGAGTCTTGGATTGGTGGACATCAATCATTCTATCTTTGGCTCTCCATAAGCAAAATAGTAAGAAAGACTAAGAAAATTGTAAAGAAATGGAATTGTAGCAAAATTTGTTCTAAATATGATTATTTTATGCAAAATAAAGGGGAAAAAAATACTTTGTATTGGTTTTTTACACACAGTTCCCTAAGAAAAGTATTAAACTAAATCATTGAATATGTGTGAAACTTGAAATTCTTACCATAAATGTTATAAAAATGTAAATTATAATTTTCCTGTTTCATTTTTATTCTAATTTATATAAAAAAATATCTACATCTTATTTATGAGTAATCCCTCTTTCTCACAAATATTTTTAAAAAAATTTTTTCCTCAGTTAAAATTTTCTACTACTGCTACCGATGCCGGCTCATAGCATAAAGGTAGATCTTGGACATTATATAAAAGCTTGGTGGTGATTTACCTGCTGCAGAAGACTGAGTGTTATTCAACAAGGATCGTCAACATATTGACGCCTCATCATTCTTGAGAGTATAAAAAATAATATTCTTTTAAAAAACAATTTTTTAGCATGCCTATCAGTAATTGTTTTTATCATTGTTGTCCTGGTTAAAAGTCATTATTTCTCTTAATTGACAGCGTTGGCCCTTACATTGAGAATTAGCTGCTTCATCGCTTCGTAATTGATTTTATATAAAGCAGAAATATTTCGACTTCACACGCGTTTTTAAAAATCTCATGAGTCCATTTGATGCTAATTAGCGCGGGTATGGTACTTGCTGACAGTGATGGTAGCTCTACCGCTAGTTACAATGGAACTTTAAGTGGCAGGAATACGGTAGCTACCGCAGGGCGTCTCAAACAATGACAGCTAATGTGTGCTCGTTTACCTTTTCCACACAATTCTCAAGCCATTGTCAACCTGTCGGATTTAACATCACAAATAGCTACACGCGATTCTTCCCCATTGTCAACATAATTCCAGTTTAAATTACAAACGAGGTTTATATGTATTATACCAACGGCAGAACCTGATACCAATTCTACCGCGGTCTTGTCTCCATTTCTCTCTATACAGTTATTTCTCTATCTAGTAGTTAATCAAACTGTCTTACATAGATATATAATTGAAGGCCACGTTTTTCTTTGATATATTCACATTATGACGGCCAACACATGTTTTAATAATTGATCACGTGACAGATGGCATCTATTATATTTACAAAAAATGTACTATATTATTATTTATCCTGCAGAGTTAAAAATGACACCTTAGTCACAGTTGTGTATACACGCCTTTCACACGTACTTATCTCCCGTCTGAGTATCAGTTGACTGCAGTCTGGGCCATCTCCGTCATCCTATTCACTTCGTCACGGCAGGCGGACGGACGTCTACAACTCATCTTGCTCATCTTCTATGAAGACGAGGCGGGGGGAGAGACCTTTTTAACTTTGTTTAATCTTCCACAAGGACAAGAAACATCAAATGGCAGAGACCCCAATTTCATAGTCACTAACATTGATATTAAGACAATTCTTTTATTTCTTGACTTATGAAATGATTCCTCTCATGAGCTCAGTTAACTTAATTTTTTATTTCTAAGAAGAGTTTACTATTAAAATTAAGTATTTATTTTCTTTTATTCAGTCTTATCAAGTTTGTAATGTTAGTAAGTTTAGTTTAGTTTTTTTTTGTTTTTTTTTCTAGTCAGTATATTTTACAAAGATTTTCATTTTACTGTATTAAATTATTCAAAATACAATATTAATACAATTTCACATTGTATGTCTTTTTGTTTTATTCACTTATGTGGTTTGGGCTATTATAGGTTCCTTTTGAACCCCTATCCACCTACCGCGCCACTGAAATATTAATCGTAGCTATTCTAGATGAAAATCAGATACAACCATTCCAATTTATAAGGCAATATTAAGCCCATTACTGATGTTCATTATAACTGTTCTTCAAAAAAATTAATTTTTGATGTTTTGGACTGTTTAACGGTTATTTTAGAGTAATTAATAATAGTAGTATGTAACGTAGTTAAATTACTCAAGTAATGATTTCTGCCCAACTTTATAACTCACAACATACGAAATGTCTACTTCACTCCAAGACTGAAACTCTGTATTTATTATTATTATTTATTTATTTTCATTAGACAGATTATTCTGTTATTTATTTTATTATTTCTATAAATATCAGTGTTTTTATTTTATTTTTTTTATTCTTCAATTACATTTCTATCATTATTATTTCTTAGATATATTGTTATTTTTAAATCAGAGTTATTAAATATTTTTAACATTGCAAACCGTAAGGTATGTCTTTTCTAAACTGCACATTATCAATTTTGAAAGCGAATATAGTTGTACACTAAAACTATCTAAAGCCCAATAGGGCCCTGTTTCATAATAAATTACAAACTAATACTATTAGTCTTGTCAATTTAACTTAATGCAATTACACTGATAGTCCTCCCTATTATGAAAAGATATAAGTATTAGTGTAATTACTACAGTGTTTCTATACTTGTACTATGAGCCAATACTATCAGCTTAAATCTGTAAATAAAGAAATATAAAAGAACAATATACCGCCAATAACATTGGTCATTTTATTTCTTCATCCTCAATTGGACGGCCTTTTAATAGACTTAAACTTTCAGATTATTCCAAATTTCATTATGTGCAAAGAACTCTTTTTTTTATCGATTTTAATCAAGAAGTATATTGCCTGTTTCAAAAACAAACTTTACAATTTATTCAAAACGTGTTAACAGAAAAGTGATGATGTGCCCCCGACTTCACAGACACGTAATTCAAATTGGCTCCATAACGAACTTGTTATCTGGCCGTGGGAATGAAGTACAGAGCACACCGCTCTAAGTACCCGCTCGTTCACTGTCTATCTTTCTTAACAAACAGTTTAGAGCTGACGACTGTTTGGCCAGGACTTTCAGGGGCTTAGCGGTAGATTTACGACCGGGGATGCCTCCTGCTCTGTAGCCACTTGTTCTAATGGTAGTTTAACTGCCTTGTGTTTTTAATGTAGTGGACAATGGCTTTGGCTATTCATATCTATTAAACACACATATTCTGTTTTTGCATGATTGATCCAATAATTAATCATCTAAATGTACTATTATAGTGAAATTATTTAAATTAAAACGCGATTTTCTTTTGTTCCATTTCTTTCATTATCTTTGTTCTTTGCCAACGCTTGGGCTCTCTGGTCATTTTCAAGGAGACCCCTTTTTAAATTTTTTTTCATTGCAGGTTATTTAGTATGTTCAATTCGATTCATAAACCTTTATAAATGATAATAAATAAACAAATTTAACGATTATTTAAATTAAATAAAGCAATAGTATAGATGTTTATGAATCAATTAGACCTGCAATTGAAAAGAATTTAAAAATTTTAAGTTGCTACACTCAAACAAAAACTCTTATTTGATTATTATGTCATCTTATTAAACTAATGATATTCTGTTCGAAATATAAGATAATTTCAAGAATTAATTTGATTTCAAATCACTGCAGTAATTAGACATTTATTTGAAAGAACTATTTATTGCTTAAAGAAGATACAAAATGAAAGATTAACTGTCGTGTCCACTCACACGCCTTTCCTAACCCGTTTGGGTACAAAGGAGGGGAATAGCATAAACCTACTCTCCTTCAAAACAAAAGTGAAGCCAAAAAGGCCACACTCACGGTGCTTTAGTTTATATTTTAGGTTATTAGGAATAACCTGACATTGTAATCTAAACTGAAATCGAAGGCAACCAGTGATTGGCTCGTACTTTACTCCTACGCCACGCCCCTAGTCCATCATCAGACCTACCTTTTTGGCTTCACTTTGCCTACTTGCTTACCGACTCCACTATATTCCTTTCTCCGAAGTACAAAGTCATGTTCTATTATTGGTACGACTACGATATTTTTGGGCAATTTATTTATTTATAATGAGACAAATTAGAACCTAGAATGTTCAGGAGGTTTATAGTTTTGGATTTAGTCTGATAAAAAATGACACAAAAGAAGAATAGTTTCCACGGTCTGTTTTCCAAATTATTGTTAAAAATATGTATACTCTCACGATATTTATTTTTCTCCAATGTTTCAAGTCATTATATTCTCACTCAACCATATCATCCATTAAAATTGATATATCCAAGTTTGAATTTTTTTTTTAATTGGTACAAGGTAAAAACTAAGCACCTACGCACAAGAAATTGTTGATCACAGAGTCCTAACCGTGTGAAGGTAGGTTTTTTTCTTAAGAATGTGATGATAAATTAGTAAATTGATAAAGTGAATGAAATAAAAGTATAAATATTTGTAAGTAATTGACCATTATTTAAAAAAAAAAGATTTTAGTTATTGAAAAATACAAATGATTTTTAAGATGAATCGACTTCGAGATTTACTAGCCTGCAACTAAAACAAAAAATAAATCCTTGATTTTAAGGTTGCATTATCATGCAAATAAAGTGTTATTGTTATGAGTAAAATGTAGGTAAAACATATGAATATTTTGATAGTGGCCTGAGGGCCGAAACGTTGAAAAAGGATAAAAATAGTAGGATAAAAAAAAATTGTTATTTATTTATTTTGGCCGATTACAATTTTCTTTTTAAACAAACAATAGCGGCGTTACCGGTAAAAATGTTCAAAAAGAAACTGAGAGCAGACTTCACCCTACCGTGCTATCACCCTGTTGGCTGAAATGGCCATTAAATTGACTTACGGTTCTAGGAGCGGACCATGAAAATCTGTATTAAGGACTTGGCGGCTTCCTCAGCCAGATTAGCCAAAAATTTACTATACTACCTTCGGTGTGAGTGGTTCCTTTTTGTTGTTCACCGCTCCTTAATATTTTATATTACGTCACATTCGTTAAATAGAAACTTTTTAGACCATTTGAAATTTTTGTTTATTTTCTGTTGAAATATTAATGCGATTATGTATGTAAATTTCAAACATTAGGTACTAAGAAAAATTTATAGCATGCCCTAAGAAACGTGATTTTTCTACGACCGTCTTTATCAAAAGGTTTGTTTAAAAAGAAAATATTTTACGAGCTTGCTATCTTTTACCAATTTAAAATTAACTAAATTTATTTTCATTCATAATATATTGCGTAGTATTCAATTGAAAATCTTAAATTGAAGATTGGTTAAAATACAGTTGAAGTCAAACGAAAAGAAATTGACCGTATACAGCTTATGAAACTGATGGATACATTTAAATATGTGCAGATAGTTCACCACCTAATTTGGTTAATATGAGATCCGTCAAATTAGTTTTAACAAATTTCTTTTCTCTGGGCTTATGCTCAAATAATAGGCGTCCTATCATTTTCAGAGTTGTGGAATTCACCTTTAATTGGAATTTAGATTTTTCAAGAGTCACTAAATATTGCTATGTTGTGGACCGAATGAACTTATAGTAAATCAATGTGCTATATATTACAGCATTATTAGCATGGTAATGATAAATTATCGCAAAAAAAGTGGGGCTAATAATAGTAAAATGTACAAATTTAATTTTCTTTAATACAAAAAGGAATTAGAAATAAAGAACCTAAGAGAAATAGCTTAAGTTTTGGCGCGGAAGAAGGATAGGTGTATAAAATCTTTAAAATTGTTACAGAACTTTGCTCATTTTAGAAAAGGTTTTAATTTATATTAATAATAATAATAATAATAATAAAGGCATAGAAAACCTCAAGAATCGATGCCGAATACACCAATTACGGTATACATACATCTGCTCATTGACTTCCAAACTCACATCTATTGTACAAGATCAGTCTTGAAGCAATCCTCCCACCTACGCTTCGGTCTACCCGTCGATTCAATGGTTTACTAACATTTTAGGAATCCGTTCATATTAAGCCCTACCTATTCACACGCCCACATTATTCACTATTATAATATAGCATTGCGGCTTTAGCGCACTTGCTCAGCCTCCACTGGCTCATTACCAGTGA
>NW_027110755.1:575600-596459 GCF_000696795.3 Halyomorpha halys | reverse complement strand
TGTGATCATTTATCAATATTACCTATTGCCCACAACTGTGTGGCAGATTGTAATATCTATCAATAAATAAATCTCTTCTTCAAAAAAAAAAAAATAATATAGCATTAATTATGTTTTCCTAGTGCGTTTACATTATCCCTTTTAAGTCCGAATATTTCACAAAGTAATTTATTTTCAAAAACCTTAAGACGCTGTTCTTTCCTTAGTATAAGAGTGCACGTTTCGCATATCGAAAGGACATTAAGAAGGATAGTAATTTTATAAATATTAACTTTTAAATTTTTGAACAAAAGGCGCGTGTTAAAAAATTACGAAACTGAAAAATTTGACTACTGAATTAAAACTTTTAATGCTCAACCACTTGACCAATTTGGTATTACTATTCCTGATTGTAAGATTATTTTATCTTTAATCGTGTCTTTTATCATTATTTATAAATCTTATTTATACTCTATATCTACTACTTATCTTAATAAAAAACCGAGTTGCCTATCGGTTCAGGCTAACGGAACTAGCAGTTTTCAAACCCTATTTTTATGGAACTTAAAGTGTATTCTATTTCGACCTGAGCTCTGTAAAATCCTGGCTCCTGAGGCTAGCGCCATCATGAATTATGGATCTACTGTGTGTTAATGTTTGTGGAACCTGTTCCATATGGAGTGGCATAGACATGTGATCTCCATGGCTATTGCACGGTGGACCCTAAGAGATGTGATTTATATACCTTTATATTTAATTTATAACTTTATATCCTCACTGTCTGAAATGACCACTAACTGCTTATTGACCCTGTACTTGACTGAATTGTTGAGAGAAAAACAACTACGATTTTTTCAAAGAAAGTAGCTCTTATGAAACCGGATTGTTAGTTGTTGTTTTTTCCCCCTTTCTAACCTGTATGCAGCATCTATATGTATATTGAAACATCAAAGTATAATGAAAAGAAAGAAGAAAAAAAACAGCATATTGTGTAACATTGTCTGTCGGACTGAAGAGTCTGATAAATAATTTCTTGTAATTAACTAAACTAATTTTATTATTTTTGGAAAATATTTGTCAAATAGATGAAATAATATTTTTCAATTAGAATCAATAAAATTATTTATTTAGTTACAAACTTTACAAAATCTTTTTAACCTTTTGGTTTAAATATTTATATCGTAAATTTTTTAATACGTTTTCAGCTATTTTTTTTTGTTAACGTTTGTTAAATTCATAGAAATTCGGCTCCATTTTTTTTACAAAACAAGTACCTTTCATTGTGATATCGTTACCTCATTATAATCTGACAATCATTCTTATGAGAAGAAAAACAATTATAATCATAACCCTTAGATGCCCTTTTTATAAGAAATAGCGAACTACAAATAGAATCGATAGATGACTTCATCAAAAAACGATTTACAAAATTCCATCCCGAGTTACCCGTAGTTGAAGGTGCAGTGGCTTACAACTTTAATCCAACCTCATCGCGAAGACTAAATTCCAGGATGATACAAGACATCATATTACAAACTCTTATTTATTTTATCATTATTTTTTTTTTATTTCTCTCTAATTATTATATGTCAATTATTTATTTTATTAATTCTATAAATAATATTTTTGTATTGTTATTTTATCTTTTATTGCTAATTACATAACTATTATTATTTTATTTATAACTGATATTTATTATTTATTTCTTAATGGAATAAATTAAATGACTATAAATTTTAGACATTGATGTGAACTGCATAATGCCATGCTTTTCATCTCATATTTGTTAGATGATTTAATAAAGACTTCTCCAATAAAGATTGTCGATTTATAATTCAAGAAACAAATAGCCGTGCAGGGTCCTTAACTAATTGACCTGAAAGCAAAGAGAACCTCGGGAGGGAAAGCCTTGTGTGGTCCTGGATAAAGACATAGATCATCTAAGAGTGGTATCAATATGCAGCCATGCAGCATCCCAGGTAGTGAGATCGGTAGGGGGCTTAACCGACTTAATTAATTATGTCGTCATTATGCGCCTCCTTCATTCGTGCAGAATAATTTTCATCATTTTCTCTTTTTATTTTAACATTTCTCATTCTGGTCAATAATAATGACAAGTCATAATGGAAATTGAAACTAATACTGGCAGAGTCATGTTCTATTATCTTATATGTAATTAACTTTTATCATTTAGCCGTACAATAATTAAATTTATTTCTGAAAGAAAGATAAGTAATCTGAATAGTTTGATAATAAATGTATTTTTTTAAATTTTCAATCTTTTTTTTACTCTTTTAATTTTCCTTATTATATTATTTATTTATGTTATGTAGTAAAATTTGTAAAATCCTAAATTTTTGTAACCAACTTTAATTTGTTATTAGTATTTTCCAATTTCATAATTTCTTAAACGACTTGTTTTAGTTTTTGTAATTATATTTTTAGCGATTCTATTAGGAAAAATGAAGAACAAGCAGCCCTCCTTATAAACTATTTTACTACCAAATCGTGAGACAAACAAGAATTCAAAAACTGGCCAAGTCGTGAGCAATAAAATTCAATAATAAGAAAACAATAGATAACACTTTGCACAGTATAACAACCAGCCATAATCAGCTATTGAGAGGTTTCAACTAGATTTGCCACTGAAAGGAATATAAAAACCGACTGTAAAATATTAAATTAAAAAATTAATTAAAAAAAAATGAGTTTGAAATAAATATAAATACTTCTTTGCTTTCATTAGCTGATTCGGCTATTTTATATTTTTATGGTTTCCCTTAAATTTATATTTATTACCGATTATTATTATGCATATTTTAGAATAAAAAAAAAATATTCTTTTTAATTTATCACGTAAATATCTAAAGAAAGATAAACCTACTGTTGTATTTACTTGTTATTTGTGTATCTTATTAAAAATGATTAAATATCAATATATTAGCAGTCAAATTCTCTTTTAGCTTATAAGATACGAAGAGCATTGTCCCAGAAAGCAGTTACAACTGCTACAAAGGCTACTGCGGTGCAGACAATACTCCTTATCGTGGGCCCGCTGTCAGCCGTTCTCTGCAGATAGGAAAAGAGTTAACTAACTAAATAGTTGTCCCAGCTTACCGTTAGTCTTTACAGCTCAAACTATTATTATGACTCAGCTACATTTTTCTTTCTGCACATGTTTAAGCTGACATATTAAAAAGAAAATATTTATATAAATGAGTATTGTAGTATTAACATATTTTTATTGTTTGTTTACGAACTTTTTTTTAATTTTTATTAAAAAAAATTGAGAAGCCGTCAACACAACTCAGCTCGAGCTGTCAAAGCTGCAATAACTGTTGCTAAGTTGCAGGCTTCCACAATACTGGTTACTATCGTCTGATTTGACAACCAGGGTCGTACCCTTGAATGTTATTAGGGAATGAGAATATTACCAGCCCCGCCGTTGAGTATTTACTCGTGACAGTTCTCACTTGTCACAGTGATTTTTTATAATCACATCTGTTTAATAATTGATGCTATGTTATTTCCCTAGAGCAATTTTAAAACTCATACGATTCCTTCAACAAGAGGATTAGACGCTTTCTTAACTAGTGACGGCCTCTACTTTCACTGGCTTCGTGGGCCTTTCTTTGAATTATGTACACTTCACCTCCAGTATAAGTTGCCTTTGCGTCCCATTCCTCCGCAGCGTATGTTGCGGTTGCCAAGTATAAATAAGGGCTAAGATATAAGCGGGCCGAAAACTGAACCTGCAAATTTTTCAGAGCAGACGTGGTTAGCGGATAACGCTGGTAGATTCGAAGGAGGTAGCCTAAACTGAGATAATAATGACCACTAATGATAAGGTGGCCTCTTAATGGACCAGTCCCAATAATGGCCTCGCCTCTATAACGGCCAGGCGTCGGCCTCTCGTATGCTTGTTACGGTCGCCCGAAATTCTGGATATGTTTGGAGAAATCTCACCGCAACGTCCGTTTGCTGGAAGGAATTGTAGGGGGTATGCTTTAAACCTTAGTTATTTCATTACTGAGATCAAAATCTTAAACGAAAAATTTCGTTAGCCTTTCTTCAGTTTTTAAAAGTTTTTCTCGATTAATGAAGGCATGTTTTGTTTCTGACAAAATAAAAAGTGACATTCAATTTCGGACTGAGCATCTTATTGAAATTGCATACGTATCTGTTTTCAAAAAATATATAAGATAGAAGAAACTGCCTTTAGTTATTCTTAGTTCTAATATACTTTTGTTTATGGACTCCTGGTTAGTGTGGAGTATAAAATTCTATAAGTCACTATATTTATAGCTTTGATTTTGATTTAGGAATATTAAAAAATGTTTTGCATTTAATTGTCATAAAAATTATGAGTATATTTCTCTAGCCTATCTAAAGATCTCTTTCCATTAATTCCATCTATTCCAGTACTACTAATCCCGTAAAATCCTCTTTAAATGTAGATTACCTTGCATCAGATGAGGTTATTCTGATTGTTGATATGTTGTGATGATTGATGTTTGATAGTAAATCCAAGTTTTTAACCTTAAAATACCTAAATATTTTCAATTTTACTGAATTTAAAATCCCAAATATCTATTTTACGGTAAATGTGAGTATTTATTCCTTATATACTGAACTAATTTGTCCACAAAACTGGATCTAATTTGTTTTTTTAAACCTAGCAGTTTTCGTGATACAGCTGGATAAAGTTACTAAAGTTTACCGATTTCGACAACGAAGTTTCAAAATTTTGTTAAAGTGTAGAAGTTTTTATGTACTAAATTTAAATTTTATCGTTATCTTTATGTCTTCGAACAAATCAGCCACGTAATGCTTGATCTCATTTCTCACTTCAACCATCTAGCTCAGTAAGTTACCATTACAACACATTAGTATTGTAACAGTTGGGTTATATAAAGAGCCTCCCCTACCTATTACTTGGGATTATCGCCGCGGTGATCTTTTATCTCCTCAGCGGAGAATTCAATGTAACCTGTTTAAATTGCACTCTTAATCATCTCTTAAAAATCCTTCGGAAACCACTCCCGCCCGTTCGTACCTCTCCTTAATCCCCTGATATACGGGCGATCCATGAATAAGTCTCATTGTGAAGGGACCACCAGCAAGAGAGGATATCGTACCTTACGAATAACCGAGAATATGATGGTTATTAAACGCCATAATAAAGGAGATGATCCAAGAAGATTAATCCGATGGGGAAGGACGCGACAGAGTGCCATGGGGTCCTGGAGAGTGCGACACTCCAGACAAATTGGCCGTGTATATTATACCATCATCGGCGGAACGGCTCTTCCTACAGCCGTCTCTTGCAGCATCGACTCTGCGGTTGTGGTTTCTTGTTCATCTTACTCTTAGATCTTTCCTAACAAATAGGACGATAAGTGGATAATTGGCTTAAGTTTTTTATTTATTGACGTTGACATGTATTATATTTTTTCATAATGGAGTTTTTGTATAATTTTTTTACCGTAGAAAATCTTTATTCGGGTGAATTTCTGTTGTTTTTTAAAAATTAATATGCTAATTATTGTATTTAGGCAAAGAGGAAGGGACCGTTATAGGGTATATAATTCATGTTCGAGTGAAATGAACAAGAATACATATTTTTTTCTTTTTTTTAGTGAGATTAGTTTGCAACTAAGAATCTGCAAAAAACGATCTATTTTTGGCAAAGAAAAAATGTTAGAATATCTGGTTTTTATGTGCTGTATAGTACCTCCACTTAACTTAATCGTAAAAAAAAACAGATATCCAGAAATTCGTTGGTGCCTGATATTCAACTATTTCAGGCAACAAACAGTAACTTTGTAGGTCGATATGACGGATATCGAAATAATGGTAGCATATTTATTTTACAACATTGTAATTTATTATCCAACAATGTGTGTTAACTTGTGTTACTTAAATTAAATTAATACCAGTCTCCATTGCAATAAGGCGGTAGCCTTTTGAAGCTTCCTATTCCATCCGAAGAAGAAAATGGGTTATAGAGGACCCAATGCGATTCCCTAGTGCTAATATTTTTATTTTTTTTTAATAATAATAATAAAATGATTTATCACAAAAACTGAATTTTATGTATCTTTTTATTTATATTGGAATAATATTGACCGTATGAAGTTGATTGTAGGAAGATAGTCCGGATGGCGTTCAATAAAGGTACAAACAAGGAAAAAATATCTATTTAATTTTAACCAACATTTCGCCCCACCTTGCAGGGCTTCGTCAGGGCAAAATGAATACAAGATAAAAACACTGTAAGAAGTGGGAACGCGATATTTTTAATAAAAATTTTTCGGTGTTAATTTTAATAATAAATCGGAAAGTGATCTTAATAATAATTGCAATTACTTTTTTTTGTAGATAACATTTATTTCAGTCTTAAAATAATTCAGAATACTATACTACCATATGCTTGCTGATGTTAACAATAAACAACTTTCAAACTGGAAATATTTTACTATCCAAATTTTATGTAAATAATTTTTTTTTAGTTTTAATTAATGCTGATTATTTAATTGTATTATATTTTTGATAATAGTGTATGTATGAATAGTGATTTGTATTTTATATCTAAATTAAAATGATTTATTTGATACATATATTTATTTATTATATAATTTAAAACATATACTGATCGTAAATCAATGAATTTAATATGAAACCATCTAGTTGAGCCTATAAAATGTGATTTAGCTCTTATAGAATCTTACAAACGACACTTTCTATAGCTTTCGAATCTTATTTCTTGTAACATACTTCATTTATAATTTTTTTTTCTATATTTTGAATTATTAGATTGTTTCATATATTTAATACATAGAAGTGAAAAATTTCCATTTAGAATATTATCAATATATTTGTTGCACTACGTTTCGGGCTTACCTCATATTCCTGAACTAATACATCTCATTTTGTCAATTTCTTTTTTAAATTTTTTCATATATACACATCATTTAAAATTTACAACATTACATTCAGGGTATATTACAATATTTAAAAAAGAAAAACACGCACTTGACAAAATGAGATATATTAGTACATAAATATGGGTTAACCCCGAAACGTAATACAAAAAATGTAGAATTGTGATTATATTCTCAATGGATTTTTTTTTTTAACTCAACATATTAAAAATAAAAACAAACAACTTCCAAGAAAATAGATTCCAAAATAGATTTTTAAAGTAACTATCTCTTGCTTGAGGATATTTAATACCGTTCTATTTTAAGACCAGCTCTGTTTCTTATGTTGATATTTAAAAGAAATATCCTCTAAAGATTGCGGAAACGCCGGCCGTGTTATAGTGTTAAGATTCCTGTCAGTGTTAAACTCCTCTAAATGTACGAACTGTGTATCTGTCCCTGCGCTAGGAGATTACCCCTCCCAAACTACGCATTATCCCCTGGAGGAACAGTATAAGATTCCAGATGAGATAACAGTGTTTGGATTGGTGTTGATGATGCAGGTATTTTGAGATCGGCTCCGATTAATTCGGGCTGGGATCCGGCCAAGTTTGCACCTACCTATTCAGTCCTCTTATTTTATCATCCGCTCCTCCCTCATCATCCGCTATTCTTTCCAGAGTTATGTTTATCCTTCGCCGCAGACCTGATGCCATAAATAAATCGTGATGTTAAAAAAAAATATTCCATAATCGATGATAAACCTCGATGTTTTTATTGAATGGCATGCTCGTCGAATTGAATAACAATAGATTCATTAGCGACCAATGATTCTCAGTTCAACACTGAATATTTGTTGTAATTTCTATTCTTGTTACGTCCCTTTGTGAGATATGAGGTTTTCAATCAACATTGAATTTTACTTATTTCCAAAAATAAATATATTTTATACTTACTGATGTTTATTACTAGCATTAAGAAGTATAACTACAGAAATTGGAACATATTATGTTTTATAATAGCTTTGGCGTTAACGAACTTATATCTGTATATTTGTGCTAAAAAGTTTAAATTCATCCAAACTTGATAATGATCATGTCTCTTGACTTTAGCACGATGATAATTACTCATTATTTTATTATTCAAATCAAATAAATATACGATTATAATTTAACAATAAATTCTTATTTTTTTCTCGTCCTTTCAAATATCTATTTATTTGTCTTGCATCTTTTTTATCTTTAAAACTTTTTGTTTGTAATAATTTATATATAAATATTTTAATTTTTAATATATATTTAAAATATTATTCCTTCAGATTTTATTTACTGTCTTATTATTATTATAATTCATTTTACTTTCCATTATCGGGTTGTTTTTGCAACTTTATTTTTACTAAAACATTAGCCAATTTCATTAAACTTAGAAAATAATGTTATTAGAAATATATTGGAGATTGAACATTGGTGTGCACAGGCTGAAATAACTATTGCTTTACAATGTCTAGAATTAAAAAAAAATTATTTGTTTGCACAATGCTGTTTCTGTTATAGTGATTTATATTTGTCACGATTTCTTCCATATTCAATATCTTATGGACTTTTAATTGTGTTTCTACTTTAAAGAGAACAAATAAATTTATGATTACTTATTTATGTTCTATTCGGTTGATGAATTTAAAAGATAAATTAAGTTGAACAATCGTTAGCGGTTTCTGTTGAGTAGATTAGAATTACAATATTGGATTACAAACTAAGAATATATTGAAATATATGTCATGTAGGCAATATCCTCTGATCCGCTGGGGTCACGGGTAATTGTGATATAAGTGAAAAGTCAGGTATATTGTCTAAACAGGCTTAATTCATATCTTTTTATAATAGTTTATTTATAGTTTCTATCAAGTGAAAAAAAACCATAATAATTATATTAAACTCAATTTAATTCGTTGATGAATAAATACATTTAGGACTGGTATTTTTCGAAATAGATGCAAATAATTTTTTTATTATAAAGGTAGATGCAAAATATTTCTCGAATTTCCTTTCCTTTCCAGTAAAAACTCAGTATTTTCTTGTCGTTCATAGCCTCTGTATTTTTTTCTTTTAACCACATTGTATACCTGCCTAATATTCAAGGTCAGTTGTGTTCTTTTGTTTTATTATTTTCAAAACGGGGTCTAAAAATAATCTTTTTTGTTTATTTTTTCTCTTACGTACTCAGTTTTACATTTAACCTGTTTTTATCAGAATAAAACATTATATTATTTTACATTTTTATATTTAGAAGGTAATTATGTCGACTTTTTCTGATATTTCTGGTGTTTAACATAAAATATAAAATGTCTGATTTTTACCAATGGTTCCTGTTAACACTCCTATTTTATGTTGAAACTAAAATCAAACTGAACTTGGATAGTTCTGGGAAGTTAATGTTAAGTATTTGTGAAAGGAAGAGATGGATATAATCTTAAATTTCCTAATAATGTCGGTCGTATTTACTAACTACATTAAAGTTTTATAATATTTTTAACTGTATTATGATTTTTTTTCATATTTATTGATTATTAGGTTGGGAATTAAGTGGGATTATCAAATCCTACATGACCCGGACAATTTACTTAATTTTCTAAGCAGTTTATTCTTTATTGCATCCATCCTCTGGATGTGATTATGGAAATGAATTTGGTATGACTTTTTATGTAATAGTTGTTGCATTTACTTTCTGTATTGAATATACCAATCCTTCCTTCCTATGAAGATGAAGAACGACCTTTCAGCAATCATAATTAAGAACTGTACATCTCGACACGGCTGTACATTCACCTACACGATGCTTACGGTTTACATAGTGCGTACTCAAGGCCGTACGGTCTTTGACCTTGTGACATTGATCACGGAAAGAGTATTCGCTCTTTGCCGCACGTGTTAAAGTATGTTAACAATAAATATATAATTTATTGCCTATCCATATTTTATAACTTGAAAAAAAAATTTCATTAAGGCCAGCCTGGTGGAAATTTCCGAACGTTTTAGCCAGGCATTCTTTAACTCGGTCCGTATATGGTGTTTCTTCTCCACGTCGATCGTCCATCCGTCTTTGATTACATTCTGAAAATTCGAATATAGTAATTTTTTTTTTGATTCGATTGTAAGATTTTATTATGGAATCTATATTGAATTTAAATAATATTTTTTCCCCGAGCGCCGGGTGTTATGAAATACCACTGGACCTTCAAGTGATCGCTGCATTTTAATTCGAATTACAACTTTTTGTCAAGACGAATTCAATCGTTTTTCATCTTTGCTTTGACAAGTAATTTATTAAACAATTTTTTTTTATAATCAGAAAGAGCGGTTAGGAATGTCGGCCAGTTTTTATTTTTTTTTTTTTAGGTTGGCATGTAAAGTATAGGTAAACAACTTAAGGTATGACCCCCATCGACAATTTCAAAGTCTATTAAGAAGTATATTGAACACAATAGTAATAATATCACATAAACCATATTATCTATTTTCTTATTTCAAGAACAGAATTGTCATTAATTCATTATATTTAATACTAGTTTAGTGCTAAAGAGCATAGAAGAAAATTTATTTTTTTAATTTTGTAATTTTTTTATAATTGTTTGAAACCTTAATAAATTATCATTTAAATTATCATTTAAATTAGCAATTACACAATTTCCCATTAAAAAAAAATTAATATTCATTTATGTTCAATTGAGGTTTTTTAAAAAAAAAATTATATCTGACTGCCGTGCCTCGTTTATCATTTGTTCTTTTTCCAAATAGAGTTTGTTTTAAATTTCTTCACATGTTACTTCCGACCGAAAAAATATATATGAACTACATAGATATTGGAATAAACCGATTGGACAAGTTTTTTCAAACGAAACTAATCTTTGAATAAATACTTAGTACATTGTGAATAAGCTATAGAAAGCTTTAATCTTCAAATATTTTGCTCAAACTCAAAGATACTTATTTAATAAAAACAATTCATTACTCTTAGGAAGAATTGAATGTTTTTTCTACTGGGCCAACTGTACAATAGTACAAGTCTATAGTAATTTATATTTATATTTATATAACTCTTACTTTTAAAGAAAATGTATCAGCTGAATTACTAATAAATAGGGACTGATTAAAGTTTTGGAGTCATTTTTTGTCACTTTTGACTTTCAATACTTTACGCTTTAATGGATCTAAATGGTCTTGAAAAATTAGGATTAACTTTATGGAAAACATTTCTTGATCTTACATTTAGAAATTGTACCCATTTAATATTTTCTAGAAGTTTGCGATTCGGTTATATGTATATATTTTTTTTTATATTTGTATTTTAAAAAAAATCAACTTAAAGTATTTAGTGTTCTAGTTTTGAATTAGATACTATCCCTTGCCCCATTATTTTGATGGGCGCCAAAATCAATTAACATGACTGGTGGAGTTCGAACGAGTTATAAACGGACGAGATTCGGTCGCTTTGATCTTCACACCTCAAAAATTGATAAGAGAAAACAATCTGCATTTGGATGAAGCATGACAATAGCATTAGATTAGGGTTTCGAAAGCTCTCACCCCTGACACATTATGAAACAACAGTCAACATAGACAAAAAACAACTGATCGTTTGGTTCTCTAATTGAAAGCCTGTCCGGGTATGACTGACGTATGTTGCCTCAACTCCTCCCGCCTCTAGTGAGAGTGGATTGCTAGCTACACCTCTGGCCATAGGTGTCAGGGCGATTGAGAGAAAATAGTTAATTGGAGTGACCAATGGTTCAAGAATGATTCTCGGATTCTCTGTTAAAACAAAAAGATAACAGAAAAATAAATGTAAAAAAAAAAGAATTTTTTTTTACTTGAAACCCATTTGAAGCTCTGCTGCTCATTCATTTTAAACTCATCATTAACTTATTGGTTACTTAGAGAGTTATTAGAGTTTTATAAAGAATTATCTGAACTAAAGTAAAATTTAGGTATAATTTCGATTAAACAAAGTTTAAGAGTTTTCTATCCACTTCTGAAAATAAAAAGTTTTTTTTAAAATATTACTAACTTTACAACTTCAACTTCACAACTAATTCAGTTTATTTCAAATTTAAATTTTGTTCAGTCAAATAGGAGTTAAAAATCAACAATAATAAATTTTTTAAACATAACTTTCCAAAAGTGGATGAATTGACTTTTGATAGAAAATTTGTCTCCGTTTCTAATTTGCCAAGTCTATTTCTGGCACTTGAATGCCGCTATAAATTGTTGATATAGATCATGTTTAAAATGTTTCTTGTACGTAAATAATGTTAACACCAGATTAGTTGAAGGTATCGTTTTATATAAGTTTTTGTGGGATTAGTATGATCCGTAAATTAATTGTAATAAGGTAAATTACATAAACTGATCGAAATTTATTCAAAATTGTTCAGATATTGTTATTAATAAATAAACAATTTAATCAATTATAAAATATTATCTCCTGTTTCCATTGCATCAACTGACAAATATTGATACGCTATGTGACATTTACATGTATACTGCCTTATTTTTCTTCTTCAAGTAATCTATTACCTAACTATTTATTGAAATAGAATTAAAACTTATTGCATCCTACAATTGACTTCAACTGAAAACTTAACTAGACTGCATATTTTTGTATACCTAACTAGATCAATTAAAATAAAATAACGGTCCATACTTGACTAATACAGTAGAATTTCGGCTCAAAAAAGTATTTACGAGGTAGCAAAAAGGCATACATCTCCGGCGTTAATAATTTATATTATTTTATCATTCATTAAACTTGTTTTTAATAGAACTTAAAAGCCTCTCTAAGAGCTCGGATGCTGTAATATGTAGTACATTGATTGCCAATAGACGGGATGGCACCGAAGGCCAAACCAATCACACCCAGTCTGATGCAGTAATCGCTCCAACTGATACTGCCCTGGACTTGACACAGATAACTTTCCTCTTTATTACTCTTAGTAATGTCGGGTGGATTATTTATCTTTATTAATTATATCTATTTGTTTATACTACAGGATTTCTCGTTAAGGATTTTTTTTTCCCTTTCGATAGTTACTTACAGTATTGCTGTGTTATCTAGGTTCTAGTAACATCTGGTTCCGATTCAAAATATGTTGGTATTCTATTATTTATCATCGTTATTATAAACAAATTAATATCCTTTTTAACGTGTAAACCGTTCGTGATGGGAGCGTGCAAAAATAAACAAAGCGGATCTGAAAACAAGTGCTATTGAACAAGATTCCATTGTTTATCTGTAGCCATTTTTCATACACGAATACATGTCATTATTTCTAACACTCAAGGAAAACTACGAAATTTTTTACTTAATTTTTTTTTTTTTAATCGAGGGAGCAAGGTTGCTACTAACTACAAGGACCTGGGTTCTTAGTTTTTCTTGAACAGAAAATTGTTTTCTGCTACACTGTAGCCGTGAATCAACCCTGTGGGTTCTGGAGCCCTCCTGGGGACACTCAGCCTCATAAATTTGGTACCCTTAATTGGGTAAAAATCTGACAGTCGAGCGTAAAAATCTCTTTGCACAACAGTTGGTCTACTAACAGTTCTTTCTTACGAAGTACTAAATCCCTAACTCTTCATGGGTTGTACCGGTATAGATTTTAATTGTTTAATCGACGTATGGTATTTTCAAATCTCTATAGTATAATAGTCATCCTTGGGAAGAATATCCACTTTACTTCGTTTACATTTTTATTGAAAACTAAGGATTCTCTAAATAATACGCCTAAGCTGACTGACATGCATCTTAGGAAGAGACGACTGTGTTAAGTAATTGAGCAAATTAAAATTTATTATTAAAAAAAAAATAATTGTTCTACTACAGTTAGCAATTTTTTTTTCTGGACCCTTCATGATTTTGTATTTTTTTTTCATATCAATTACTGATAGTAAATTTATTCATTTTTGGAGGTCTACATTTTTTTCTGTTGGCTACTGAAGGTCATTCGGTTAGCTTAAGAGTATACATGGATTAAGGTAGCAATTATATTGGAGACGATTACGATAGGCGAGAAGGAGGCATTGCACGCGCCCTTTGCGCACGAGCTGTATAATCATATTCGACCACCGCCTGCTAAATATTCATCACGACAACGAGAGTGAATCCGTGGCGCTCAGGTGCGGCCTCTAGGTCGCTACAGGTGTCCTCCATCGATGACAGAGTGCTCTCAGCCCCGAGAGCTGCACTTTTACTTCTTACCTAGTATCAGTGGCGGATCGGGGGATTTCCTTCGGGAGTGCGTCTGTGTTTCAGGTTAATTAACTTACCAATTAATTAACCAGCAATTTAAATGATGGTTTACTCCTTTTTTTCTAATTAAGCAAATAATAATATACACGTTTCTTGAATTTGCAATGTAATAAAAAAAATCTATGGTATTTTTTATATATCTACGTGATTGTTACGACACGACGCTGATAGTCAAATCAAGCTATGGTACCCAGCATTGTGGAAGCCTGGAACTTATCAACAGTTCTCTCCTTTCAGATTTGACAGCTGGAGCTGAGTTCTGTGCTGACAGCTCAATAAACAATTTATGATACATTGCTCAGTTTCAATAATTGAAGTGAGTTCAATTCCAACTCATGGCCAAAATAATACAATAAATACAATTCTTTAACACCAACTCAATCCACTTTAAATTTTTCAATCGTTTATCGCAATTATGAAGGTGGACAAACCTTAAAACTAAAAAAAAAACATTTGAAAATTCTTACATTTTTACTCTGCACGCCGATAAATCTGCCTTGTCAGAACAATGAAATTTAAGCTAATTTAATCCAAAATAGTGGGGGGAAAGATGGAGATATATATTCGTATGCAATGAGTGTTTCAGAGTTAAGTTTTGCTAGGTGAAAATATGAATTAAACTCAATACAAGAAAAAAAATCCATTGAAGGTATGACCGTTAACACTTTATTTAGGAGATATGTACGTCCAAATTTTTTTATACGTGTGAATTATTTAGGTTATAATAAATAAATTAATTTGTGTTCTTACTACTTTATTAATGGAAGGTAAGCATTACCATTCATATTGCATTGTTGTTCAAAACAATTGGATGTATTATATTGTAACCCCCTCCAGATCTGACATCACTGTTTCTTTTTTGGTTTGGGGTGAAATTGAACCAAAAGTCTATGCAAAGTGTCAATGACCTTTATTATTTTGGAAGAACATTTTATTTGAACACTAATGTTTACATGTTTACACTAATGTTTTATATATAAAGTAGTTAGAACACATTAATTTATTTATTATAACCTAAATAATTCATATTAATGAAAATCTTTTTATGTGAATAAGTACTATATAATGTAATAAATAAATGTATTCAAAGCGTTAACTAAAATACCTCTACAGAGAACTTATATCTTCTTTTAAAATCCTAAATTTATATTTATAACCCTGAAATACCCTGTATACTAGATACCCCTAAAATATCCATTCTTATGTTCTAGTTTTTGTGATAACCTCCCCCCCCCCTCTCCCTGCGAACTTCTATTCATTGCAAAATTCTATTATTTTTTAGAAAGATAAAAAAAAAGAATTTAAATGTACAATAAAACAAAAAAAAACGCAAGATTCGTACTCAGAGTAAGACCAGAAGTTTGCCACTGAAGTTCTGTGAACAGGTGCTACATATCAGCGATGTTTGCTCCAGACAAAGAGTGTTATCGCACTTCCTAACAAGTAGGTGTCTTCCATGGTCATACCTTAAGGTATCTCATGTTTGTCTTGCACACACACCGGCTTCCTAGTGATCTCAACATAGTAGCGAATAATTGTTTCTTAGTAAATTGTAGAAAATCTATAATATACCATAAATAATCCTATATACATATAATACAATGTTCCTAAAAAGTTGGCACCAATTTTCTCAAATATTAAACATTAAAATGTAAAATAATTTATTAAATTCATAATTATCCAATCCTTACAGTCAAAAATCCTTAACGCTCCTTACTTTGTCACAAATCAAGTCATCCATCATGACCTCAATGTCCTATATGTTGCCGATTTGGCCAAAACCAGATACCATTCCTTCCATGGAAAACTTTTCAACCACCCAAATTCACTTGTTTCTAACGCGGCTTCTCCTTCATTACCTAATAATCCTCCTAGGCGTCTGAAAAGAAGATGGCCTCGGGATCTTCTCCTCTTGAAATGTTATTGGAGTTCTATCAATGGGTAGATTCTCTACATGTTTGTATCATGTCACTATTTCACCTACAGCAAATTTACTTGTTATATATATGTTATTCAGTTGTAAATAACAATAAATAAATGATTAAAAAAAAATTCGTAATTACGGCAATTTTGTCCTGATCAGATACAATTATTTTCTTTAAATTTTATTGGATTTAATTAATTTTAATTTATATATTATTGGAATATTCAGTGATTTATACTTAATTTGGAATTATTAAATTAATTTATTGAAAGGTGTTAGTTCCTTGTGTGACATGAATCGGTATTTTTTACTTTGCCTACAATCGTCGTTACACCAAATGAATATTTCATATTATTCAAAGATGTCAAGAAGAACAATAATAATATTGGACTTTTTATTGATTGCCGACGTTTCAAATTGTAGGTCATCATCAGGGTGGAAGTATAGCCCAAAGAACCAAGGAAATCGAAATTAAATTTAAATTTTTAATCTTATCACTTTTTCGAGACTGATTTTATTGTTTAAATAAAATAAATTTTATCCAAATTAAGTCTCATACACTCTTTATTAATACTTTGAATGTCCAACGTTTCGGCTCCTCATGGACAATCTTTACTATAAATTCACGCCTCACATCCTACGATTAAAAACGTTTTGCAGTCTATTCTGCTCAGGTCAATAGATTAAGTCAAATTTACATATATTTTTCACTTTTCATTCAATTTTTAAAATATTTAATTATAAATTAACAAAGTTACAAAATAGGTTAATTTGATTAAATTTATTGACCTGAGCAGAATAATGCATGCATTGGATGTTAGGTGTAAATTAGATTGGATGTTAGTGTAAATCAAGATTGTCTTCGAGGATGGCCAAATTCGCCGAAAGGTTGAATATTTAAAGTAATAATAAGAGCGTTTAATTACAAATTATTTTATTTATTTAAATTAACAAGTCCTCTGTTCATTCTCTCTACCAATCACAACAATATGAAGACCTACATTGTGGGTCAGAACGTTGGCAATAATTGAAGTGTTGAAAACAATTTTGGTTTTTCTTGACTGTAACCCTGACCTTTTTTTTTAATAAAAATTTCACTTATCGATAAATAAATTAAAAAACGATTTAATATTTTCAACTTAACACTTATCAACTTGGCTCCGCTCTGCAGGCTTTAGAGTGTCGCAGGAAACATTACTAAGATTCTGTTTGCTCAGGACTCCTCCCTTGGCACATTGCTTGGACCACTTCCAGTTGCTGGAGAATTATCTATCTGGAGCTATCATCAGTTGAGAGTCCGAATCCTTCTCAATTGTGTGTAGTAAAATACAACTATTGTGGTTTATTGACCCTAATACCTTAAGGTAAAACGAAATAATATAACTCTTTATTTGTCATTAATTTAATCTATATATTTCAGATATTGTGTTTCAGCGTGGTATTTAGGAGCGTACATAATACCCAATATTTCTCAAGGAGTAACCCTTACTGATATTATAATAACTTTCAAATACTGGTATCCTTATGATACTAAATAATTCTATTTTTTGTTGGAATAAACAAGAAAATAATATTACCATTCACCAGCCTCCAGTACTGGAATAGCTTGTTGTATCCCGGTCCGCTTAAGATGAATCACTCCAGACCCCTCAGCCACATATGATCTTGGAGAAGGATACATCAATCAGTGCCCTGAGATAACAATGGCTGCTGGTCTTGAATTACCGTTGACAGAGCTACTACACAATAGAAGAACCATTACCTAAGTAAGGTGGCTACCTGTACAAACTGTTCCATTGTAACGGTTCTTAATGTAGTCCCATGTACAAGTTATTTAACGGACAATGATATTTGGTTAAATAACCTGGTGATTTGTTTCCCTCGCCCAAATTACCATTTTATCAGTTATGTTTTCTTTTACTTTTTTTTCCCTTGTGTACATTCAATTTGGTACATTTTACATTTACCTTTTATTGTTTAAATTTTATTTGTGTGCTAAGTGATATTGAATTCAATATAGATTTTTTTAAATAAATCCTACACCATCTTAAAATCATACTGTCAAATCACTCGTGTGTTTAAGGTTTATATTAATTTCTTAAATGCATATCTGCAAGTGAAAAGTTAATTAATACCTAGTTGTATACATTATTTACTTATCTAGAAATATATATTATATATGTATATAGGGGAATTTATCTTACACTAAAATACCTTGAGTGGTTATTGTAAAATTAAATATTATCACATTGTACATTGGGATATTTAATCCGAAAAGTTGTCCAAAAGTCCACATTTGTTTTCTTAACTTCCAGTCATGTATATTATTTTAATTGAGTAGCTGGATCTTTGGAGTATTGAATGCGGCTTGCGCCAGGTCCTTCTTGTTACGGTGGGTTACAGTAAAGAACATGGAAGACTTTCCCCTCTCGCTCGTGCGAGTTGCTTGCTAACAACCCTCATTTCTAATGTTTCAGAATTTCTAGTAATTAATTTCTATTCTTGCTCATCATAAGCAAAGTAGGTACTACAGTTTATAAGCAATTTTAGATATATTAGTTTACTTCGATATCGTTAAAGCTACTTTCAATACTTAATAACACAAATATCATAAAGATATTTTTGTTATGTTTCCCCTTGTTTCTGTACGTTTATTTCTATTTGAAAGGGAAGAGTAATTGATGATGTACTTTTGATATTAAAAAACAGTGTCCGCAGAAAATCGTGGCTACTCTTTTTTTTCGAAATTGTTAGTAAATAAAAAAAAAGTTTTCATTTTGAAAGTTCTATAAACCCATATAACCTATCTTTTAATATCAGTTATACTACGTATTTTAATATGATATTAGTCTGAGTTATTACATTTGTATATTTATTTCTTAAGATTTTTATAATCTTTCAAAATCGAAAGAAATAAACTTAAACGCTCTTAAATTTGACTTATGAACATTGCATTCGTAAATAAATTGTTCACAAATTTATGTTGCATATTTACTTGAAAATTACTAGGATCGACAGATAATGACGAACTTGATGAAATCTGATATAGAAGGAAGGAAAATATTCAGGATAGATTTTATAAAGGATTTGTCTAAAATTTTCCAACTTTTCGGGTTTTAAATAAATTATTGGGGAAAGGGAAGGAAACCAGAAGTAGGGGAGAGATGACTCCTCTCTAGTTTAGAGCTTTTTCAAATTTTATATTGCTTTTATAATTATTGAATATTTTAATTTAGTTACTTGTGATAATTTATCAACATTCATATAGCATATGTTGGTATATGCTTATATTTATTAAAATATTCATAATAGTGGTACCCACACATACTATAAAGAACCAACCTACATTTTGTAAATGTGTTTATAATATATTTTGGATTTCATATTTCAAGAACTTTAACTTCGACATAAAACCAAGGCCCAATCTTTCTTCTTTAACAACTTTAATCTCTTAAGTTTTTGTTAGGAAATGAAAAAATGTCGACAAAGGTTAGGAAACAAAAAATATTTTGGTCGGCTCTTTGTCGAATATGGTAATTATATATTTATATAAAATAATTAATAATGAGATTATTAATGCAGTGGTTAGTAGGTTTATATACTAGATTTCAAATAAATTAACAAAGAGATATGAAATATTTCAATAATTATATTCATTATTAACGTGATCCAAATACCTCTCTTCCGTTTAAACCTGGAATTCAATCAAAGTACTTCCTATTTCACAAAATCCTGAGGATTAATCATTACATCATAAAACGAACGGCTTCTGTGCCATAATAAAAATCTTTATATATAATCTCCGAAATGCTATCGAATGCCTTCACTATACCATAAACCATACCATTTATGTCAACCATTGTGACAATGTATCTTTTAATTTCCATATAGGAGTGAAACCATAAGAATTCCAGCAGTATCTAAAGAGCCGTCAAAGAGAACTAAATGATGGTCTTCCCATTGATAAGGGCAATTTTGTTACCATATTGCTATAAAGATAAAGAGCCCATCAGGTGTTGAAAACACTTACAACACCACAAAGGCCATATCAGAAATAGAATTTAACATAAAATCTTGTAAGCTTAGTGTTTTAGTTTAATTTACGATGGAAGGAATATTGAGTCTGTTGTGTTTATGTGAGCAGTCTACGACCGTTTATCTTCCGGCTCACCAATTCTGTATTTATCGATATTTATACTCATGTATCAACACTATATTGTATGAATTTTTTCATTGATATTCGAGTTGTCTAAATCACCATGACATTTGAAATAATGGAAATGTTTCTTTGATATATTTTGATATCCGGAATTCATGTCGTGGTTGATTGAATTAACTTGATTCAGAAATTGCTGTATCTACCTTCGTTTATAGTCAATTAACATACAGAGAGGATGGGCCTAATAAGTAATATAACAAACAAAATGAAAGTAAAATACAATAAAAATACTTCAAAAATAAAATAATAAAATGAAACATTCAAAAATCTTAGTATCTAACAGAAAATTTTTTTAAAAAAAAGTAATAAAACATAATTAATTACAAAAAAACACAATTGGTGAAAGTTTCAAATATGCAAATATAACAAAATAATACTCTTTTAAATATACCTGTCGAAAAATAGTTTTAGGTAAAAATTAAGATACATAGAAAATATAAAAAAAGGATTTATAAAACATAAGGAATAATCCTATTTGTTTTGTTAGTTACAAATAAAAGTCAGCAAATTTC
>NW_027110755.1:565941-575518 GCF_000696795.3 Halyomorpha halys | reverse complement strand
TCTCTCTCTCTCTCTCTCTCTCTCTCTCTCTCTCTCTCTCTCTCTCTCCCCCTCTCTCTCTCCTCCCTCCTTGCTATATATTTGCGCGCGAGCGCACACACAAGCATACATATTGTCCCATTCTATTTTTTTCTCACTTTATATTGTAAACTCATTTGCAGGGATTGCGTAGAATTGAGGATCCATTAATAAATCAACAACTCGTGATAAGAGAGGGAAGGAGTTTGAAAAATATTCCACTCGAAAAAAAATCATAATTGTTATCAGTTCGTTTTCGATCTCGTCTCGCGTTCCCTCTTTTTCGGTTCTCAAAGTATTGCACGGATTGACTTCCTCATTCATTCGGAATGAATGTTCCTTATTAGGTATTTGAAAATGTAAATTCTTAATAATTTTTTTACCGTTTCTGTTCATAAAGGAAATTTTAAAATACTATTAGCTTATTTTTTCAATTAAAGATCTGGGATTTATCTCCAGCATCCTGTTTTATTTTTATCATGTTTTCTTAATGATTTTATTTTCCCATCACTTCCTTGTCTCTCAAACGGATCGTAAACAGAAAAATTTGCCCTTCCCCATGCCCATAAAAAAGTTTCCATTCCCATATTTCTCTACTCTTGAATAGAAAATACCTACTAAATTATATATCCCATCTAATAGAAGTATTTTTAAAAGTCTTTTAGGATTCCAGCTTCTTGGTTTTCAATAACTTATTATTCCTCAGTCAATTGTTTTTTTTTATTTTATCGCCATTATCCCTACTCTTAGTGGGGACTCAAAACTCAATAGTTTTTCTGATTTGTATGTTTTATTTTATGTGTGTATTCCTTATTTTAATTAATTAATTGAGTATTACACATATGATAAAAACATATAATATATAAACTTTCTAACGCAGTTCACAACAAACAAAAAAGGTAAATAATTAATATAAATTTAATTAAAATCCATAAAAAAATTACTGCAATGTTCAATTTTTCTGCATTTTCTATTCATATTACAGTGATGGTGAAATATATACCTTATGTAGGTAAGTGTTTCGAATCAGCAATCATTGGATTCGTTATAAATCTTATTGATAATTAGAAACATATAATGATAAAAGAGATGGTCTAAAGGAATTATAAACTCAAATGTTACAAATGCTGAAGAATTTCACTCATCGATGTAATTATTCCTACGTCATTTGTTTCTAGCTCATGCACTTTGACTAGTATTAATGCATATTGATTTGTAATAATAGAAATTTTATTATAAATTTAAAAAAACAATAATTAAGAAAACTACATATTTTTCACAGTAAGATTTCTTGATTGGGATTGTAGAATTGTTCACCAATTTAGGGTTCAATGTCCTAAATCACTGTTTTGTTTAATTTAGTTCATGGTTTAAAAATGTTTACATAGTTTCGTGACGTCTGAGGGTTTTCTTGAGATTTAGTTGATCAGATCAATAAAAGAGTAATTAGAGTCCTTTATAGCTCAAGATAAACAGATTGAGACGTGTGTAATCCTTATACGTCATAAATTTCTTATGTCTCTTTCTTTCATTCAGGAATTCCTATCCTCAACGATGTTTGAGTGCAACTAATGTTTTAAAAAGAAATAGTGTAAAAGAGAAAGTCCAAATATGGTTCCCTTAATTCCTGTTGCCCATTTGGTTTCACTGTTATTGACAAATGTCACAAAATTGATGATCATTTAAAAAGTCATGTTTGATCTTGATGAATTGATACAGAACTGTGAACTGAACAAAAAAATTAATCCTCATGCCATAGAAACACATTAGGAGTTCCGTCAAATGTTTGAGAGGAAATAATTTCTGCAGGAACATTCTTCAAGCAGCGAATGACGGTAGTGGACTCGAACGGTCCTTAGAGAAATATGTGAATAGTAGTTGGCAAGGAAACCAAATAATCTGTCTGTTTCTCATATATTATAAGACTGTTTGATCATTTCATTATCTTTATATAATAATTTGCTGTATTATACCTTCTATGTGCAACTGGGTTGCAAGCACCCACTATATAAGATTGTACTCATGTGTTAAGTTATTATAATTTCTACTAAATGGTTTCCATAGTAAACATCTTGAAGTCCATTTACACGATTAAAATAGTTTAGTGTTATTTGGATTCGAGCAGGAAAAAAAACATACAATTTTTTATTTTCTTTATTTTTATGAAGTCATCGACAATTATTAACTAATTTCTAATCACATTTTCACATTTAATTAAATATCGTTAAATTTACACTTAAAATATCAACATTCTCTTCACTATAAACTCATTATATTTAAAACTATAAAACTAGCTGTAAAACTATACCGCAACCGCCGACTGTCATGGAAGCAAAGTAAACCGACACATATTAGCAGAAGATGCTAAACAATCTAATCAATAGAATAACTCATATCAATCGTTAATGTCACACTCTTACACGAATTCTTACAGCATTCGTAACCAATAAATGAAGTTTGAAGATAAGAATTCGTAGCGAAAAATATTTATTAACAAAATACTTCGGATGGTTGTATGAACCACTTGGTTTATAAAA
Organism: Halyomorpha halys; assembly: GCF_000696795.3. Classification (NCBI taxonomy): domain Eukaryota; kingdom Metazoa; phylum Arthropoda; class Insecta; order Hemiptera; family Pentatomidae; genus Halyomorpha; species Halyomorpha halys. The sequence continues at coordinate 572,963 of NW_027110755.1, read as the reverse complement.
AATTGTAAAATTACCCGTTGAGAACTTGATGTCGGCACGATAGAAGAAGGTACTATAGACAAATTCTTAAATTTTCATAGCAAAGTGTTGTTCCTTGAAGGAACTCTTATCGACGGCATTAGAAGACCAACAACTAAGACAGAACTCTAAACCTGATACTACATGAATCTATTCTAGGAAGATAGTCTGAGTGGCGGTAAAGAAAGGTGCAAAACTGTAAAAAAACAACAAAAAAAAATATTAAATAAAAGATAAAACAATTAAAAGAGAAAAAGTAAGAATATAAAAACGTTAAATAAAAAAAAAAACACACTAGTTAAGAAGAAATAAATGTAGGTAAATAGAATACTAATTATTAACTAGTATTTATTTATCTATGTTTATATTTTATCAACTTACTTCTTCTTTTACACACACACATATATATAAAACTTCTGTACACTTTTTATATTTATATTCTAATTGTTTTATTTAAACTATTTGTACCTTATTTTTATTTCGCCCCGATGAAGCCCCACTAAGTGCGGCGACACGTTAGTTACTAATAAAAAGTTTGTTTTTTTTAGTTTTATTTTGTACCTGTCTTCACCATCATTCGGGCAATCTTCCTAGAATCTATTACACATGGTCAACTATTAATCTTCCAAACCTAAATGATAGAATGTTTTAGTTAATTCACATTTATGTTAGTGGTCCCAAGATCCTTAAAACATTCTACTGTTAAATTTTTAAGTATAGATAAACACAAATGGTATTTGAAATTCAATTTTACTGGTTAGAAGTTTTCTTGTTCTATTTAATACAAGAAGCACCCCGAAGGACTTAAAACTAAGCTAAGACAATAACGCCTAGCTAAAATAACCCTTTTTCATTGGCTGGCTGGAGCTCTTTAATCACCCATGTAATAAGAGGTGCGTGCCAGGGCAATAGAGGGAGGTAGGATGTAAATGAACTGCGATGTGCCTTTGCATCTAAACTACTTTATTTTGTATAATGGCCGTGAATGTCTTTAAATGAAGTGGTGTAACGATAACGCGACCGATTCGCATCATGTCAATAACAGCCAAGTGTTTCTGCTTGGATAAATACTCCTTATTTTTCTCATAAAAGGGCGGTGCTTCACTGTTTTATTGAAAATTAATATTATTCTGTTAATTTAAAGAATAATGGTAATTAAATTTTTAATATTCTCTACAGTAATATAATAAAAGTCGTTTAACTCTGTTATTAGTATTGCGGGTACTGTATGACCCTTGCTCCTTGTAGATTTATTAGTTATATCAATTTAAAATTAGGATTTAAGCTTTACTAATAAGGTTTAAATAAGTAAACATTATTTTGAGAGAGGAAGAGAGGGAGAAGGAGGGGAAGAGGGAGAGATTGATTAAGCCATTCCTCGCTAGAGATAATAAAATATCTAAAACACTTTCTATAAGTGTAAAATTGTTTAGTTAGTTTTAGTGTTAAGCACAATTTAAGTTAAAATAATTAAATTTGTATTGGTTAAAACTACTTTTTTTATTTTTGTTAATGATCCTTTTACAACTGATCTATATGATGTATGTACTATAATTTTCTGTACTTTCTGTCAGCAGTTGAATTCGGCGATGAGCTAGATTTTAATTTGAGACAATAAATTTCGCATCTGGGTTTTACATACTAAAAGAATAAAACCGAAAAGAGCCCAATGCCCCTAGTGTGTCGTCAGTATGAAGAATCTCTTACTGTGGTCGAAGGGGGGGAGTGTATTTAGCTTTTAAGAAGTTTTATATTCTTCACAGCGGTTAAGTATAAAAGGGAGTCGTTAGTTCTGCCATCTGGGTCGTGTTAGGAAAGACAGAACCCTTCACAAATCCACTAGCCGTAAAACCATTTACCCGTTGTAAATGATCGTCAACACTGAAGGAAGAAGATTAAAGTGCATAATAGAAGTAAGTAATAGAATATCTAAACAATTTTGTTAACAAATATCAATTAAAAAGTCATTTCACGGTTAATGTTTTGATGGATAAAGAACTTCTCTCTGACAATCTGTTTCTTACTGTTTAAAAAAAAAATCTTTGTAATTACTTCCTCGAATACCCAATGTTGAGGAAATATGATAATAGGTTAATTAAATTAAATAGCTTTGTAGTTTATATTTTTAAGGTAATTCCGGTAATACATTGAATTCAAGGACATACACAATTTAAATTATTCTTAAGATCACCTTTAAATTTCATGTTTTGTTTTAGTTCACTATTTGAATGTCTGTCACAAAAAAATCGTTTAGAAATTTTACTTTGTATGTTTTAACTCTTTGAAAAAAACGTACTGGACTTCATCACAAATGATTTCAAATTATTTCTTCCTGTGAAATAAGTATGGTATAAGAACAGTTTTAAAAATTGGGGTAAAACTAAATATTTATTTTAATAAAATACATGGGAAACATGCTGCAGCAAGCGATAGCAATACAATTGTAGTTTTAAAAAAAAATGATAGTCCTAGTATTAATTACTCGTGTTCTTAAGGTTATATGGTATATAGCCTGAAATATAAAAAAACCTATTAAATGAAGTTTATAAACTTTTTTTTTCTATGAACCTAAACTTTAGAGTAAATTTGACGATAATGTATCAATCCCTTTTAATTTCAAATTTGACCTGGTAAAGTTATCGAACCTGCCCTCAAGGGTGTGGAGTGCACTTAACTACCCACTTTCAACCACTATATCTCCCACACATCTACTGCTATCGACATGCTGGGACATTAGTGCACAATTGGAGACTCCGTGTTATGCTATTAGCTGTACTCCTGCCAGAGACGAACATCAGTAGTGTAGTTGTTGCTGGAAGGTGAAATATTTGCTAACAAATGACTATTTTTATTTACATATATAGATTATTTTAAATCATTGCCCAAGAGTGTTAGTCTCATTTATACTTACTAAGAACTGATACATATAAATATAAACACATATATGTAGATTGAATAAAATAATCAATAAAATAATCAATAAAATAAAATATATATACAAATTATTTAACAATGAGCTAATCCACGATCCTACTATTCCTCAATAATCGATATTTTTTGAGTTATGAGTCGATTTATCCTGTAAATCCACGAATTGATAAGCCTTAGTTGGTCGAAATAAAATGTTACAATTAAAGATATTAATACGGGATTTAAACGAAACATGGTTTCTTCGATAGGTTTAGAAAGCTTCTATTGTTATATGTCAACTTTAATTTGAAATAATCCACTACGAATTGCATCATCAGTGTCCTTATAAATGGTCGCCTATTAACTTCCAGTTTGTCGAGGAGAAGAGATCGTTAGTTAATTATCGAATGTTAATTGGACTCACCTCTTATTAAATTAGAGAAATGAATCAGATTAGAAGTTGTGTAAGGTGAGAGGATTATATATGGGAACGTGCTGTGTGAAAGTTCGATGGTCGTTCTTTTACTTGATGCTCTTGGTATACTTTCTTTTGGTTTTTAAATTTGTCTTTTTTTTTTTTTGGTTGTTATTTGTTTGATTTTATTTTCCTCTGCTTTGACGCTACTTTGCTCATCCTTTTGATTGTTACTAAACGAGCTCATCAGACCCTTGACTACAACTTAACCACTGCAGTTCTTTGATTTATATTCCTGCTCACATTTGTTTGTTTTTGTTTAGTGGCGCCAAACTTCATTGGTCATCAACGCCATTTATATTTTATTTAATTTTGCTTATATTTGTTTAATTCTATCTATTTTTTAATTTGATTATTTATTTTTTTTCGTTCAATGTTATATTTGTGTCAGTAAATGTTTTGATTTTAAAAACTGAAATACTAATTATATTGTTTTATCATCGTCTCCGAGGGTTTTTGAAATATCTGGGTTTAGTCCTAAGCTATTGAGGTGTGGCGTGAAATATGGGAACTGTTGGAAAATATCGCTTATTGTCATATTGTTGTTGCAATATTGGCAGTTCGGAGGCGTTTCTTTTGAAATAAGATAGGAGTGGGTGAGCCTCGTGTGATCTATTCTCAGCCTGGTCAGTAAAACCTCCTCTCTACGGCATTGCCGACTGGAGGTACCCCAGGGCTTGACATCCTTTTTAATAATTTTTAATTTACTCCTTGGGCTTTCATTCCACAAAGATTTCCATTTATCTTTGACTTCATTTTCAAGAGGTTTGCTCATTTCTTCATTTAGAGCTATAAAATAAACTATTTATGTAAACGCATATTTTTAATCATTATTCTAATTTTCTTAGTTTTAATTAGATTAATATACAACTCACATATCAATGATTAAAATTTATTTTAAATTTTTAAAACGTTAGATCTTATGTCAAATTTAAGTTTAAATTTTTTTTCACGGTGCTAAAAATTAATATACAAATTAATTGCTATATGAAAAACTATAGAAAATTCAAGTATATCAATAATTTGGAAGAATAATTTTATACTCAAATCATCGGCAACATATACATATATGAACAACATTCTCCTCTCTCCTTCTCCCATCCCCTCCTAGTTCAATCCAAAAGCGCCATGTTTCCGATTTCCACATTTTTGTTATATTTCCTCCCTTTTCTGTTTTTTAGAATCAATTTTTTTTTCTTTGTGTACAAAAAAGGGGCTATACGAATCTCCCCCTAATAACCAATATGACTACCATATAAAGAATATTATGGGAAGGAGCCTGTTTCAGTGTTATTGTAATATATATATATTTATTTTTCACTCATGCTAATAGTTAAGAAACTGAATATATCCAATTATTTTTAATGAATCACTCTTGAAGTATTTCGAAGTCGTACACATTACTTTAATATTATATTGATTTTAGTTTCAAAATTTGTTTCGATTTTGAACAGTATTAATCAGGTAAAAAATATTGTCCATTTTAAGTACTAATTATTGTCTTTAAAATAACCAAAAAACAATTATACTAATTACCGTTGTACTTTTAGATCGTAATACTTTTTTTTTTTTTTAGCTAAGCGCCGTTTCGAATTCTACTTGATATTTAATATTATTGTCATAATACATTAGTGGAAATATCATAATTTTTTTTTATATATCTTACAGCAAAATGTAAGAAATCTGTAAAAAAATAATAATAATGTCTCAAAAACGACAATATCTTTGAGGTTCTAATCACTATTGACGGCACAGATATGCAATAAACCTGAGCTTTTTAAAACCTAAAAGAAATTATTTTTTCGATCAGCTGGAAAATTATACATCTTCTAAACTCTATACAATAATAAATTTATACCAAACTGATAATTAGTTTGATTTAATCTATGTAAAATATAATCTAGCTGCTATTTCATTATTCCTTAACATAGCGGTTCGCGCTCCTATAGGTTTTCTTGTTTATTCATCAATCATTATGATTTGACTATTGAATACTACTTTCATTAGTTTTATAGAGTCATCAGATTATGTAATGGCACTTATTATTTTTCAATTATATCAAAGAGCAAGGAATTGATGCTAATAGATCATTTTAAGATCGAATTAAGCTAGGATTAGTTCTAGTATTTAAATTATTAATCTGTTGGATGCTTACCCAATCTTAGTGACTTGTTTACACAAGCAGGAACGGCGCCGAATGGCTAAACAGTCAAGAATTATTTTGACTTTTTTTTAAATAATTAGGCCTCACTTATTTATTTCTATTATTAATAATTAAAAAATTATGTGAATATTTGCGCTTGATAATTGTATAATTAAAATTTATCAAGCGCAAAGATAAATTTTAATTATACAATTATATGTCTAAAAAAATATAATTTTGTGAATAGTAGAGTTGTTAATCTCAAATATTTTTTTTTTCTGAAAATCACAAATCCAAATACTAAAAAAATTTATTTCTGTTTCAGGTAAGTCATGCTTCTACATTTTACATTGATTTTTCCCTGGCTGGTAAGATGGTCTGAATTAATGTTAATCTATTAATTTAATCATATGCCGTTGCAATAAAAAGTAATTGTGATGTAGAGTAACTATAATTAGCATTGGTGTCGGTTTTTTTTACAGAATCCTCTAGATAAGGAGATATCTTTCCATTTTCGTTTCATTAGTTTAACAGAAGATAGTAGATAACGGATAATACGGCATAATAATTTGAGTAACACATTAACATCTACGCAAATAGCTTTAAAGTATTTTTGCGGCTAGCAGCTGATTTAGTATTGCAAAATATTTATTCTCTGTACGTGCACATTTTACAATGTACTTCGTGTTGAAGTTGTTTGTTGTATAAAGGCGTAAAACCTTTTGGTTATCAACGCCTATGATATGCTATGATCAAGTTACAAACACATACACACTCAGACGTTCCTTAAAAGACACATGCACGTGATTCACTCAAATGTAAAAAATGAACGTAATTCATACAAATGTAAAAAAAAAAAAATATTAAATGAATAAAAAAAAATTAAAAAGAGGAGTTATAATTTAGAAGGAAGGCGATGTGCTTTTAAAAATTTAAACACTAATGTAACTTAAGCTTCCTCATCTGTGAGAGCATCTGATAAATTTAGGGCCAGTTATACCCTGCTTATTGTTGATAAATAGTAAATACATTCTTCAAAAACATGTTTAATCGTGAGAATGGACTGACAATATTGGCACGTTGGCAGTTTTCTGATCAGGTGAGAGTGTGTGAGGAGAGTATGACCTATTCTCAAGCGGGTTAGAGCAACTTCCTCCCTGCGGGGCTGTTGTGATAGGAAGTTGTTGTTGTTGAAGTTTTACTTTTCGTAACTTTCTTTAATTAAATCTATATATAATTGTTCCCTTACCTTTTCATGTTTGATTATTTTTCTGTGTTTCTCACATTACTATATTACTAGTATGTGGCCACGCAGGAACCATATTCTTTTAAATATTCCTTATTTATGTAATAACCTTCACACAACTATTTCTTTAGCGTTTTTAGTAATTTAGTTTCCAGAGTGACATTAAGACTTTTAGGGTTCTTCATAATCTACTTATAAATACTACGAAACATATATTCGGATAGACTATA
>NW_027110755.1:540582-565870 GCF_000696795.3 Halyomorpha halys | reverse complement strand
TTTTATTTTTTTATTACAGGTAAATATTTTTAGCAGGTAATTTCTACCTGAAAATTAAAAGCTTCTATATATTACTTCAATATAAGTTTTATAGTATTTTCAATATGGTTTCTCTTTAATACTGCATATTTGAATTGTGTCATTTCTCATACGAGGTTCCAATTAAAATAATCTTTTGTTGATATTTATTGATTAAATTAAATAGTTAAAAAGTTTTTTGCGCGCAATGCCTAATTTTTTTCTCGCTTCCGATTATCACAAACTATACGTTTAATTTAGACATTATTTCTGCTTTGCCTATTGTCATCACCGATTATAATAAGTGTCAACTTATCACGCCGTCGTCCTAATACCAAAGTGGTGTATCTGAAAATTTCTAAGAGAACTTTATTTGAATTATAATTGCAAATTTTAGGTAGCTTTTTGACTTAAGTTAATTGGTCCATTAGTATTATCCACAATACTCCATATGTAAATCGATAACACAATTATATTTCACAGAAACATGAATTAAGCTGTACTGATAATGGCCGCAGGCAATGTTCCAATTAATTCATATCGATAATATAACAATAGTATTATGATTCAATACAAGGAATATAATATAATCATGTTCCACTACTTACAATGGGTAGGCTATTGTCACTATCATAAAATAGAATAATAGTATTCATCATGTCTCGATAGTTGTTAACTAAATTAAGGTAGTTTATATATTTTTCAAATGTACGTACATATGACAACCTATAGTCTTTAATATTTTTAAAAATATTTGAAAGGATATCAAATATCTAAGAATCGTTGATTGATCGTGTGCACTAAATTGAAAGAGATGGTCCAGTTGCGGTCAAAAGTAATAAAACTATTATTACGATCCAAATTTACACCAACTTAGCAGGGCTTCCTCAGGGCTAAACAAGATACAAACAACTTATATAAAGTAACAAGTAAGAGTAAAGAAAATAAATGTATTTAAACAATTTTAATTTATTTTATAATTTTAAAAATATATTTTACCTTTTTTAATTTACTTTGTTCATTTTTATATAAATGTTCATACATTTTAAATCATTTTTAGTTTACCTTTATTGTTGTTATCTATTATCTTTGTTAGCTATATTATCTTTGTTGTTTGTATCTTGTTTAGCCTTACAAAGTGGGTATAAGCGTTGCCTCATAATAAATAGTTTTATTACTATTTAATTTCCTTTGACCATCTTCCTTTCAAACATATTTATATAATAAATTGTATATATTTGTTTTATCTATTACGAATTCTACCAATAATACAACATAAAATCTTAAAATCGTTGGTACTCTACCTCATAAACTATTTTATTGAATTATCTTAAAATTTATGGATAATAATTTATTTAGAAAAGAAATAATAAATCTAAAAAATGTTAAAAACAAAATTAAATTTATCTATTTATGTATTATAATGTACAGTTGTAAATAGCAATAAATAAATATTTAAATAAAATTTATTTTTATTTTTTTTTTCGGCCAAGACTCCCATTTGAGTCCTATACTGCCTAACCCATGGTTGGGGGTCAAAGTTTTTCATTTTGTGGGACCGCCACTCAATTCAAAAAACGCTCCAGGCTGGATTCGAACCGGCACCACCAATTATCAAATTGGTAAGAGTGTCTTAACCACTGAGCTACAGACATTTATTGATTAAATTTATTGAACCACCCTTTAGCAATAAATTTGGTAAACGTACATAAAAATATATCGTACCATATCTGTTCATTCGCTGAACAGAACTAATAAGTAAATCAACTACAAAAAAAAAAAAAAAAAAAAATTAAAAGAAATATTTAACAGGGTACTTTCTTACTTCTATGATTTCCTATAATTGATTTTGATTCACTAAATGACCATACATGCCTGTATTTTTTTCTTAACTCCTCATAATTTATTTATTATATTACAATTTGCATTATCAATGTATGTGTTTTCATAGTAATAGATACTATTGGATCCTTATCTTTATCAAATTCTGTATTATCTAGTTTTATTCTCATTATTATATTAATTCACTAAATTCGCAGCTTTATTATTCCATTCCTAATCTTTTCAGTTATTATTATTGTTATTTTATTTTTTAGTCTCTTTTCATTTTAGTAGTTGTTAGTTAATAATTGTATCACTTGAGATCAATCCATATTGTTCTTATCTTGATTAAAACATGTATAGCCTCCACAACGCCCTAATAATCTAAACTGAAATATGTACATTGCACTTATGTATATCATATGTATATGTTATTTTGGCACCGACGGATAGATGTCATCTGGTCCGACCATATTGGATAATATCTTTTAAATGATTAAAATACAAAAATTTAAAAGATACCATGTTCCCTCGCTTACTTTGGTGTTTTTTAACATTTAATACAGAGTTAATGAACTGTTAATTTTCTTTGTAAATTATATAATCAAGGATGTGCCACTAATCATTCTTTAATTTTCGACCAAAAAACTTTTAACTAGTATCTCATTACACAGAATAATAGTTTAATGGGAAGCTACCAGACACATTATATAAGGTGGCTATATTATCTGATCCGTATTAAAGATGTTTACACTATAAACACCTAAGTGATATCAGGAACTCTACTAAATATTCAGCTACTTTCTTATCTTTACACATTAGACTATTTTATGACTTGGGCGCCTAGGCTGTGATAAATAAATTGCCATAATGGGTCTGTAAGTGTGTATTAACTCGTTTCTTCTAACAGACTTTTACTACGAAGATCCGTATCAATTGTAAAATAAACGTTAAATTAATTATAACTAAAGTTTTCAATTAATTGTCCAAAAGGGTATGTTACAATTATTTTAAACTCATTTGTTTGAAAATCACTATATACTTTTAAAAACTATTAATTGTTCATTATTTTTATAGAATAATGAACCGGATAATGGGCTCATTATTCCAATGTTTAGTTATTATTATTCCAATGTTAAGCTCACTGTTCCAAATGTTGTTCACACTTAAAAATGGAGTTAAAGGGTAATTTCATTTTATGAATTAATTAAAAAAAAGGTTAAGGCTTGTATTACCGTATAATAATAATTATATAACAAATTATAAACTATATTATAATCAAAATTAGATCTAATGAATAAATAAAGGAAAAAATTCATGTCTCTTAGATTTTAAATTTCCGTTAGTAATGATATTATTATCATTTTATTCATAACCTGATAAAATATTACTACTTAATAATTTTGAAGTAAAATATAATATATACATGTTTTCTTATATTGGTTGTATTTTACAATTATAATAAATTATATCCATATAGTTCCAACATTGTTTATTAATTATTTTAAATTTGCAAAATTTCGGCCACCCGGGCCATCATATAGGATAATCTAATTATAATTTCACAGTTTCACATTAAATATATTTTAAAAATGCAGGTTATTCAGATATAATATAGTTAAATTACTCTATATTTTTGACTTTTTAATTTGATCATTCTATTTTCACTAATATTGTTGTTATTGATATGTTAGTGAAAGTAGTCTTACATAATTTGCATTTAAAAGTAGTTATATTTAAAAGTGACTGTTATAGGTTAATTTTTTTTTTAATTACTTATTTAATGTAATTTACAACTGTACAAAATAATGCAATAGGTAAATATGTAGTATGTTTCATATACACTTGAAAATCTTGGGAATGAACCACCCATTGGTGGTTCTTCAAACGTTAATTTAAATTAGAAGGTCCCGTGGCCATCTTCTTTTCAGACGCCTCGGAGGATTATCAGAGATTGTTAAGGATGAAAGATTAAGAATTAATGGATTAGGATGGACAGGTTAATTTAAATATATCATATAATATAAGATTAGTAGATATTAAGTATATGTTATAAGATTGTTCTAGATCATGACCAGGTCTGTCGAAACGTTGGATATTTAAAATAATTAATAAAGAATGTTGGGACTGTATGAAAATAATTTATCATAATTAAATAAATTAAACGTTTTATCAACAAGAATTAATTAAATCAATTCATGGAAGAGAATTGAGATATATTTGTTCTGACTTTAAAAACTGTGAGCAGCAATAGGATGAACCAGTGAGTTACGTGGATTAGGACTGCATCACCACACTTAATGGCTCATTAGAGAATCGTTGTTTTTAATATTTAAATTTAGTTTAAATCCCTGTATATGCTTTTGCCTTTTATATTAAACTATAACTCTTTATATTAACTCAGTAAAGATGTATCTGGAACTAAAGAATTTAAAATTATTTGAAGTACCGTCTACTGGAATCTGGGTCAATATCTACGTTTATATCTTCCTTTTGTTATATTGAATCTTTGAATAAGTAACATTAATAACCTTTTTATAACCGAAATAAATGTTGGGTGCGGCCCCTGAAATAGTTCTCCTTATGTAAGAACCCATTTCTTTTCTAAGCAACTCGAATGATAAATCTAAATTATGACAAAAAAAAAACATATATACCAACAATCGCTCATATAATATATCCTCATCAGATAGCTATTGGACTAAGATGTATTCTCGTGGACAATATGTACTTCATCTTTGTGAGGACGGCTGTCACTATCTCTTCAGGCCACGTCGTATCAACTCAAATTCCAGAAATAATTCCATTTTATCAATTTATAAAGCTATTTTTATCTGTACCCATTATCTGTCTTTGGTCAGCATGAATACAGGATGGAGTTGCATCTATACTCAAATTTCCTAAATTTAGGGTTTTGAAGAATTGATTTCTTAAAAATCTTAATCACAAGACAACATCCATCAAATCAAACATTCTGTGAAAGTTCAGAAGCTGATTAAAGAGGTGGTGGTATCTAGTGAAACCACCTGCTCCTGGATTGGTTCATGGCAGTTTTATTTGGGATTTAACGTTCTTGTTGATTTTGTCTAATGACGGGTTATACTCCAGGATCTCAATCTATTTCAAAGTGAGAAATTCGAAATTAAATCCAAGGATCCTCCGAGTAATAAAAGTTAGCTCGTCCAGCGTGGATTCCAATCTGTACCGCTTCTGACGCGAGAATGCAAAGTATATGGCTCAACATCCTCCACTGTCCACAGCATCTAGCAGTTTTTTTAGGTGATATTTCGCTCTACTTTTATTTTTTTTTTTATTTATTGATATTTACAACTGTATAAAAAATACAACAAGCAAATTTGAAGTAAGATCATAATGATATGATACAGCATGTAGAGGAACTTTAACCTTAGGAACCAGTAGTAGAACTTTAAAAACATTTTACAATATAAGGTCACGAGGCCATCTTCTTTTCAGGCGCCTCGGAGGATTGCCAGTAATAGAAGAGGAAGCAAGGATAGAAATTAGTGGGTTTGGGTGGTTGGGGAGTTTATAATGGAAGGAATGAAATCAGGTTCGGGCTATATCGGTTACATAAGGAACATTTAGGTCTTTAGCACTAGTATTATTAGTACCAAAATAAGGAGCATTGAGGATTTTACGAAGGATTTTGGATAGTAAGGATTGGATGCGAGAGGAATTCGAAGGTTTCCAAAGCTCCCAGGAATTCGAAGGGCCCCAAAGCTCAACTCCATATGTCCAGATAGGTCTTATTATTGTCATGTAGATCAGTCTTATGTAATGAGTTGGAAGTTTAGACCTTTTTTATATTATTTATCCTTATCTCACAGTATCCTAATCGTTTAGCATACTCCATTACTAAGTTGATGTCATGTAGTGGTCGAAATGCTCATTTTTTATTTCCTATATACAGTGTACATTATTGCCGCTCACCTGTCGGTTTGTTACCTATGTGTACAGGTGGGCAAATATTTAAATGAAAATGCAATACTTGTGATTGTTCTATACTTGGTTCGTGGCACTAATATTAACACTGCACCAATTCAAGGTATTCAATGTCTATATACAGTATATATATACCTATATACCGAGTGACTCCCCTTACAATTAGTCTGGCAGGAAGTCAGCTATAGCCTGACACGGTTAAATAAAGATGTGCACTAATTCTTCTTTACATCCGAGGTCGATTATTATTCACAAATCGAGAAAAACAGAGTATCTGATCGGTAGTGTTGGGTAAAAAGTAATTAAAATTACAAATTTTTGCAATTAGTGTAATTTTAAAGAAGAAAATGAAATTACAATTATGATTAGTTATTTCAACTACTTCACGAATTACTGTAATAAATAATAATGGTCCTAAATTACAATTACTACTAGAACCAAAGTAATCACAATAATATTTTACTGTAATTAGTCATTGTAATCACTTTTTGCCCAACACTACTGACCGGAAATCTTTAAATCTTTTTTTTTAAATCTTAAATTAATAATTATACCTTATACCAGACAAACGCTATAAACACCCAACCATTTGCAGTAATCAATTGGTTCATATTCCACTTACAATAAATACAACTTTCACACTGTACAATTACAATTGTACTTATTATTTACAGTTTAATTGGCCAATAAGTCTTCTTTACACTGACGCAAGGAGTTAAATAAAAAAAGAAAAATTCAATGTTCTTCATTATATTGTTAAAAATAAATGTCGCTAAAGTTGTGTTGTAAAAAATAGATCTATTTATTTACTTAAGATCAAGTTGACTTATTTTTTTATACTTTGTTCAGGATAATTTTAAAAACGATCTATTACAGCTATCAAGAAAACTATATGTGGATTCCTACATAATGAGCATCAGCAAAAGGCGCCGTGGATGAAAGGATTGTTATAGTGTACAGGAAAAATTGCTAATAGCTTTAATGGCCATAAATAAGGAAAATATCAAATGTGCTCGTGCAAAAAAACTTGTAGGGATGGCGAAACAACCACATTGCAACTGAGAAGAGTTATAAATATGCACTTGAGATCCGTAATCAGGTTTTAATCGTTGCAATCAAAGTGAGGATAACCGTTATCTTTAGGTAATCTATCTAAGAAAGATTAGCCCCTACTTTACAAAACGAACCTAATGTTATGCTTGTTTTGCTGTTTCGTTGAATTAATTTAATTTACCGAATAATGTGTTATAAGAGTGTGACAAGGACAAGTAATTCAAAACAAGTAAGAGAAGAAAGTTTGGGGATAGTTTATTTCCAAATTTCTAATGTTTATTACCATTATTATAGCATTATATACCTCAAGTTATTATTACTATTATTATTATTGGTGCGACAGACCATAGAGGTCCAAGGCCTCGTGCAATGTATGTAGGAAATACATCACGCGTCTCATGACGAGGTTTTCATAGGGTGGGTTTGTCACTCCCACGCCTATTTTTGAAAGTGCCACCATATACCTCTAGTACACTGTGAATTAATAGAAACATTTCTTGCAAGGATAAAAAATTTAACCACAAGAATTTGGCACTCTTGGCCCGGGGCAAGTTGCTTCTTTTGCCCTTCCACCCCTACTTTCCATACAGGATATACTTTCATCAAACTATGCTTATTAAGTGATATATGGGTTATTATATAGTTAATAATGAAAAAAATATTTATGAATAAAAATGTGGATATAAAAGAATGACATCGATGGATAATGCTATAGGCTGAGTAGTCACAATAAGTTAATTTAATTCACCGAATAATTTTTTGAAGAGTGTAAATCGACAAGGGTGAACCACAGGTTAACCACAAAGTACAAGGCAGTTTGGGGATTGTTGATTTTCAAATTTATCATATTTATTATTATTATTATAGCAGGTCATTTTGAATTATCTGAAACATCTCTTGAGAAGAAAGAAAGCAAAAAATTAACCTGAAGAATTTTGAGGCTCAAGACTCGGGCAAGTTGAAAAAAACAAAACAAAAAAAAGGTACATGAAAAAAAAATATTCATATATAAAAATATAAATATAGAAGAATGACATGATTCTATGGGCACAGTAATCACAAAATGATCCTAACGATGAGAAAATCACATCTAATCATACAAAAGTGGTGTTAAAATCAATAATGAAAGATATATTATTCCTAATATAACTACACAGAAGGTACATTTTTAGTTATTAAAAAAAAAATTAAAATCAGAGTCAGTATCACAAATGACATAGGATATTATTAATCGCATTTTTATTACATTTGTAATAGTGATTAGCAATGTTTTCTTATTTCAAATTACACAATTTATCCAATACAATATCACAAAAATGGATGAAATTCTTCAAGATATAATTTTTAAACCATCCTCATACTTTAAAAAAAATACAAATAATATAAGATATTATTTTAAATAGTTACAAATAAAGAGATATATACCTAGCTCACGCTTATATGCTTCAATTGAGATACTGGTTTGAGTAATAAGTAACAGTTGTTCAGAAACAATTTAAAAGCACATTAGCAAGATGCACGTGGTTGGGTGGGTCTAAAATCATTTCAATGGCCCATTAGCTTGATATAGTGGCACATTATCCGCAATAATTGTCTTCGGATAACTGTTTCAGCCTGCTCAGCAGTCTTATTACAGATTTAACTTAATAGTTATCTTGCTATCAGCGATATACGACTGTTCCTGCATACTTTTTGTATAACGTTATGTATATCGTTTTATCCATTTTCATATTTACAGAACATAGAATATAGTGAATACATCTTCATTTTCCTTCACTATCAGTCAGTTATAAATTAAAATTTTGTATTATATCTTACCTTTTTTGTGACGATTGTATTTTTTTTTTTTTTTTTTAGCACTCATTCTTTTAATATAGGATTTTATGTGTGTTTGTGAACTAACGTTTTTCTTGGGGTTTTTTTTTAGGAAATTTTAAATTTATTTATGTGTTATTTGTCGTCAGTTTATATAAATCAATGATATATTTTTTGATACAATATAATTCTGATATTGAAGATGCTATGTAGATGATTATATTATATTTATTTTTAACAAATTGTATACATCTTATACAATTGGGATACAATTATACAGGGCTCGGGATGTTGTAAATTAATTTTGATACGCCAAATCGATCAAAATCCCTTTGACACTTTAATCACTCAGTGCATTGGTTCCGTTCACTGAACTAACGTTTCTTAGCTCTATGAATCTGTTCTCAGATTTCTACTCAACATTTTATATTTTACGCTTTCCTCTGTCTACCAGTTTAGAAGTCAATCATTGTTAATGTTGATCAAATCTCTTATTATAATGTCTTATTGAAGTTCAGTATCAACCTTGAATCTTTATGTACACTAAGAGAACAGCTCTTTTGTTTTAATGCATGGCGTTATTGCATTGTTTATTAAATATAAATATATATTAAATGTAATTCAATGTTTGGCCAAGGGTCTCAATGAACGTGTCCATTATTATTATAAATAAAAGAAATATTAAATTATCATAGCACAATAAACCCTTTTTTGCATAATAACACAGATCTGTACTCCTATGTAACTTTACATGGATTAACTTATAATGAGCCCTCCCCGTGTCCATTTCTAAGTTTTATTTGGGAGTAGTTAGTTAAATTTATGATTAAAGCTTTATCAATTTTACAATAACTCTATGATATAATATAATAACTCCGTTCCTTGAAAATGTCTAGAAGAAAAAATATTTATGAATATTAATATAATTAAGAGATAATAGAAACATAAAGAGGTAATTTCGGAAAAAACAAATGAAACTTTATCACTCCTAAATTTCTACTTATAAACATAAATAAGGTACCTTTCGTATTGACCTGTTCAATATAGAGGGACAAAATGCAATGAATTAGTTGTTTTTCAGTCCAAAATAATTTTTAATTTCTTGGAAAAGGATTAATTTTATTCAAAAGAGGTATTGTACAAGAATCTAAAAATACGGGCATGTGCTTGCCATCGTAATTACAACTCCCTCACTCAGGCCTATTAATCCAGATAGCCAAAAAACTATGCCTGTGAAGCTGAAATTATTAATAGTGTTACTCCTTATGCTGTTTATAAGCTATAAGGCTCGTTTTTCATTAATTAATTTCAAACATAAAAAAAAAAAATAGTTTTGGAACAAGTTAAAAACCATATTTCTTTTGGTAGATGTATTTAATCCTTTTTTTCTTTTTTATTACTCCCTTCCTGGCAATTTCTGACAACGAGTTTTATATAGAAATGACCATCCTATTCTAACCCTGATGGGAAGGTCACGTTTTAATTTCCCGAGACCGCTACAAAGTAAAACTCAACTCATCCAGGCCGGATTCAAACCGGCGTCGCTGCAGTTCCAATATTGCTAAGACTGAAGCCTTTGGCATAAACAATGTATTTGAACCACTTAATTAAATGCACCAAAATACTAAAACATCATCTTTATTGGACCAGTAATAGCAAAAATAAACTACCACCAAGTTTTATTTTTATCTTCTTAAAATGTAAAAGAACAGACACCACTCACTCACTGAGTAATGGCCACTGTATCTTGTACATCTCAATCTATAACTTATGTCGGTAGGAATGTTATGATTAAAGATATAATAATCTTAAAGCTGACATAAAAAATTTGGCGGGGGTGTGTTAAAAATAAATTCCGAATTTAAGATTAAATAAATAATTATTACGCTAGAAGGGAGTGAGAGAGGTTGATTAAATACATCCTCAGGACGGGATTCCTCACTACTATTATTATAAAACCATGTTGTGACAGCCTTTGAGACAGAAATAACATGCTGTTAAGTGCGTTCTTTGAACTATTTCATATAGTTATACTGGAACCGCTTTTCACTATTTCACGAACCGCTAACAGTAATAAAATTAAATGAATTGCCATAAACGCGTCACTTATTAGCAGTAAAGAAGATTATCTTGCAGATCATCGTGATGTTGATTTAATTGATCCTTGAATAATTCAAATCGAATTATACAAACAAGTTTATTTACTCCTTTAATAGGATATTATTAGATTTGATATTAATAATTAGGACTCCACTAACTGAGTATATATAATTTAAACTGAAACGTAAGCATTACTTATTTCAGGATAAAAGATCTAAGAGAAAAAAATGTTCTCTCTGAACAGACGAGAATCCAGTTTCAAAAACTAAGGGTTTAGGTTTTATGTTTTATATGTTTATTTTTATTTTACTTGTTTTTATAAAAGTATGTAAAAAATCTAATATAAAAACAACAACAATCAAATGCCAAGATCTAAGAATAACTAAATTAAGTAATTTAAGTGGCAGTTCAGTAATGGATACTATTTCGGGGTGTAGAGGAATGAGCCGGTACAGATCTCAGCTTGGGTGTTGTTCCCCAGGGCGCCGTCCTATGTACTTTGTTATATCCTCCCTGTGCTCGCTGCTCTTCCAAAAAAGAGGTGGTCGTAACTTTTAGTAACTAATGCCTGAAGGTATTACCAAATGCTCAACTCTAGTTCATTTAATAAAGACACCGTATTGCTCTTATGAATCACAAACATAAAGTATTACGGTATGTAAATAAGCGAATGCATTATTTAAATTTAAACGTTATTGTAATTAGATATTTTTTTGAATTATTCATCTTGGAACCAATAACTGATAAACTGAAACATTAATCCTGTAACGAGGATTTAATATTAATTATTCTATGGAATGATAATCTTTGTACAGCTCAATCCATTTTAAATGGTTCAGCTCTGGTTGCTTGATTTTAAATGTTTAATGTTTTTTAGTTTGAAAATAACTTTTAAATATTCCAATTAGTATGCAGATAACGGCCATTTTTTTGTTTTCTTACATGTACATTTTTTTTTAAATTACAGAACATTGCGTTGTCCTGTGCCTTTAAAATTCCATTGTCTTACAAATCGAAGCCTTCTTATCCTCTTTTATCTGTTTTATTTATTTAACTTAGAGGTCGAAGCTAGCTAATGAAATGAACACAATTCAATTTTTACATTGTCTTTTGAATATAATAAAAAAAAATCGAGAAGGTCCAGTAATGAAAGCGATAGTTACTATAGGTTATTAATCAGTTGTATAGAGTGAGTGTATTTATATATCTTTAAGTAAACAACTGTGGCCGCAAAATTCTTTGTTTTGTTTTTAAATTGTTGTCCAACATTTAATTTTGTTCATGTTACGTTATAGTATTCCCCTTAAGCCAACGAATTGTATTAAAATAATTATTTTCTAATAGACACTTCCACTATTAAAAACACCTTTATTCTGAAAAAAAGGACAGAGACGCCATGTCACGGACAAGCTAACAATGAGCTGTAACCTAAGCCGAAAGCAGCGACACATTGTAACTGCTGCTTCAGCTGGCGAATTATTCATCATTACCACGGGAACCAGTCCTCTTCTAGGGCTAATCCGAAAATCCGTCAATGCCACTGTTTTCGGAAACAATGTCTACATCTGTAGGTTTTTTTTTTTTGCAACCTGGAAACTTGAGAACATTCTGGTTACATGATGATCAAATTGGAGACCAAGGGTGTAACGTTTCCAGCCATTGTTGTTCCCGAGCTAGCCAACTGCCATTGACTTGACTGGAACAGAATTTGTTACATTTCCTTAAAATATATCTCTGTCACGGTAGTATAACGGGAAGTGAACAGTGATCTTTGAGGATTTTACAAATGGAAAATTAAGCCACGAAATGGAACTTTCCCAACTGTATTTTTATACTTGAACAAAGATTTTCCCGATCGGTAAAAGTGAATTTTAGCACAGGAATTTTCAGTTCCTTTCTAATCCTTTCTCTTCTAGTTTTTTTCTGTAACTCTACGTATGAATTTCATATCAGTTCATGTTTATCTGCATGTCAATTATGATCCAGCATGATCTCATTGCCTTTGATAAGAGCAAGGAGGTACACTCATTTGTAAATATAGAGCTTGGTTTCGTTCCTCCATATACTATATTAGATTTGGTTAGCTCTTGCAATCCTATTTGCTTTCCCATTCTGTTCTGCACTTTCTATTAATGTTGATTCCTATGTTGTTAAAGTTTTCGACCACTTTGAGAACTTCATCGTTACAGTCCACCTCCACTACCTCGTCCTCATCTCGAGAAAGGAGCAGTACCATACTCTTGAAGGCATTGATCTCTTTTCGCTTAAGTTCCTCCAGCTATCACGAATAAGAACGATCTCATCTGCATATAAGAGATCTTGGGTGAGTCTCTTCCTCATGTTCTGTTTAACAATAGTTTAAACCGGTTGTTTGAGCCGTTCGCAAGTTTTATGGATCCATCAATACTGTCAATAAGAGTGAGCTCAGGATACACCTCTACGGAACACCTCTATAAAATACACAATTACAAAACATTACTATAAACTTCCTTGTTTGTGTTATGTTGTAAGTGATATAATGCACATACATACAAAGAAAAATTAATCAATTAAGTTTCTTATATTAAAATTAAATAGAATAAAATAAAACAGAGGCATGCAGAGGTAACCTTATTTAATACATAATAAATAATATGAAACTTGTCAATAAATTATGTAGTATTAATTAAACAAAACCAATACGTTCCAATCCCAAACCAACAAAATCCCCTTCTATGGGATTGAATGGGATGATCTTTACTACGAATTTAAAACTAAAAAGAAATAATGTAATATTATAAAAGTATTTAGAATATGACAAAATTTATCGTTTATAATATTAATACGATTAATCATTTGTTTGTTTACTTACACAAAATAAATATTTATTTATAATAGCTGAAGAGGACAGGTGTTTAGAATATTAATGGCCTTTCTAAATCCCAGATGGTTTTAATTGAACTCCTACTCAACTATTTTGTTCTCATTGCCTCCTCATGTTGTAACAGTTTGCACATTAATTAAGACTCTTCGATAATTTTATACATGTTTTTGATCGTTATCTTGTATATTTATTACTCTTTCAAACTTGGCTATCTCTGAAAATCGACATGTTTTGATTATGAAAGTTTCAATTAACAAAAAAACAGAAGTAGCATTCTTTTATAATTAAAACAAACTTATTTGGCTGTTTTTTTAATCATTTAAACTTAACTAACACCATATTCATGTTTTTTTTTAAATATTATCCATGTATGTTTACATTATTTACCGTTTTATTGTTAGAAATATCATAAAATTGTTTATTCTCCCTAAAACATGAAATATCTATTCTGATCAGTATCATTTGATGATTAAAGTTAGTAATCAGTTAATAATGAATAATATTTTACAAAATAATTTATATTTAATAAAATTGTAATTAATAACTTATAGATTTATGTAAATAATATATCTACATATACCTCACATGTAAGTTATATGGATTAATGATTAAAGGGAACAATTTTCATGATTTTCCTTGATATGTCTTCTATAATCGAAGTTCTCATCTTATTTGGTTTCTCAGTTAATTTTTAGTAGTGTTCATTTTGAAAAAAGTTCATGCATGTAAATCGAATCAAATATACTAGTAAAAATAAGAGTAAGCTTTTTCAGCTCGTTTAAATCCGGCAAGCTTCCAGACATTGAAATTCATTTTAGCTAAGTTATCAATTACCATAGCAAATTATTTAAATTTTAGTTTCCACAAAACTTATTAGTTAAGTATAACATTTTAAAAGCTGCTATTTCAATTATGAAAGGATGACTCGTTTACTTTTTCTTTGAGGGGATCTGTGATTGCGTGATTTTCATTCACCATCTTGATCATGATGGATCACATCATGATGTTCACTATCTTGAAATAGCTTCGTTAATTTTTAAAGAAGATTTTAAAGAGGAAGAAAAGAAAAAAATGTTATTCATTTTCAGGTTCTTGGCTTGAAAATAAAATAAAATTTTTCTTTCTAAGCCATCCTTCAAAACACCTTTTTTTATTTAAAAAAATATTTTTGGTTGCAATATTTCTAAGTTGCGTGAGATATAACAAAGCGCATCAAAGATACGCACTGATATCACCCGGATGCCAAGCTCTGTTGTTTTCTAAATGTTACTTTGAAAAGAATACATTTTCTTAGTTTTCATGCCAAATATGAAAATTAAAAAGCGGTGAGTTGGAAAAATCACTAGAGCATACATTACTAGGACTTTGGTTGTTTCTTCTAGTAGGTTGGTAATATCGAATCTTTATATTTATGTTAATTTTCTAATTAATAAAATATAACTTTAATTTTCGAATATTTATGTGTATACTTTAGTGGATATTCTGCATATATAGTAAAGGTGATCTCTGTGTACTGTTCCTCTCAACACAAACTATGAGATGTGAGGAATTGTTGAGAAGATTAAGCTATCCTAATGACTCGACCACAATGGACTACTGCTATCTCTTGGTCTCGCTCCTTGAATCATTTTCGTTCGGGCAGGCTGCGCTCTTGATCTTTCATTGTCTAGTGGCGATAAGATTTGCCGAATTTATTCATTGTCCTTGTCAGTTGTAGGAAAAGAATCTATCGGTATAACGATTGGGAAGATGCTTGTAATTTAAATTAAAATTAAACATTCCTGTGCAAGCCGAATTTAAATGCTGATTTTCGTCATTGTGGATATTTTGGGAAAAATATAATATTGCTCGAATAACTGTGAGTTGTTGAAAAGGAATGGGTTGAAAATTTATATGTGGAATATGTTTACGATTTTTTTTACAACTAACCTTTTTTAGGGAGAGATTCTCCTTTAACTATTTATACACAGGATTATTTTCCTCCTTAAGGGATACAATTTCTCCAATGACGTTAGAAACTTCATGTTGCTCGGTGTAGCTCTTCAGTGAAAATCTCGAAAAGATTGGAATGGAGAGGGGAAATTATTACCTTCCGATTGATTATTGCAAAGTTCAGTTGAAAAATAATCCTACTTATTCTTTAACCAATTTGAGTGTAAAGTGCAATACAAAAATTCTTTGATCTTTCTTTGGTTCATTTATGATCTTTATTTAATTATCTAAAATGACTCAAACGTTCAAAGAAATTTGTAGTTTTCGATTTCTTCCAAAAACTTTTCCATAAGTGGACGGAATTTATCCAAATACATTTAATAACATGGTTTTTTTAAAGGGTAAATTACTGTTAAAATAACAGCAATAGTTTAGAAAAATTTCGGTTGGTAATGGAAAGTTTCAAGAATCATCTTCGAATGACAATTTTATTTTTTTACTCTTTTCCTTGGTTGATCAGAGAAGGTTCATTACTGAAAATTATAAACTAAAATATACTTTTTTTCTCAGTTTAACCAATATAATTTACTACGAAATTAGATAACATACAGGTTATCGGTAATAATGAAATAGCAATAGTTATCAATCATTTCCTAACCAATTACATCATTAATCATTATTATTAATTTTTAATATATATATTTTTTTATTAACTTTATTGAAATTTACAACTGTATGTTACATAATACATTTAGTAAATATGGTCTTAGTTAAAATGGAGTGTTACTGGCGTGTAGAGCAACTACCCACTGGTAGCACTCTAATTTTATATATATATTTAAGTTGGATTTTTTCAATTTTATAAACTTATTTCTTTTTATGTAAATACAAGCCGATAAACCATAAATAAATAATAAAATCATAATTTCAAATGTTGGTCGTGATAGTAGGTTAGCTATGCGACGTCACTTTAGTTCCAGACATTTCCTGACTTAGTGATATGTATATCTGTAAAACCTTCAAGTAATTTATTTTACTCTTTTTATTACAGAAATATTGTTATTATTGTACTTTTTAGATTACTATAAATATTTTTTGATTAAAAGTAAATGGAACCAAGTGTCCAGGGGCAAGTTGTCTCATATGCCCCTCCGTTCCTATGTCCCTGCCTCCTACACTATTCAACAGCCAGTATTCCGTCAGGAATTAATAGCAGTCTAGGTACGCACGGTTTCGAAACGTCATTCGATTCCATGACACGAGCTGCGAACTCCCGCCCATTCAGCACACTAGCGGGCCTAAAATATTTATAGAGTGGCAAAGCTGTTATAATTCGCGAATAGCAGCATTTTCCGAGAGGGCGCCCTTGGCACAGTATGCGGTCCTGATATAGGAGAACATCTGAGGTCTTCCCATTTATTCTTGAGCTGTGACAAAGACTTCCATTCGCCAATACTAACATATATATTGGCTATTTTTTTTTTTTTTTTTTTTTAGTTGTTTTTATAATTTTTAAACTATAAAAATAATACTCTATACTTAAATATAGAGTATCTACATTCAGAAATTAACTACTTGCAATTAAAACGGAAAAAAAATTTTTTAAACAAAACAAAATTATCAAATACAGTAACAAAACATAAAGTGAAAAGCCAATAACTATTAAATATATAGAGTAATGTTTAAGTCGGGGTCTGTTATCACACAACTTGGTCTTGTTGAAGTTTGAACAGTTAGTTTTACTATACCATCCTTAATTTATTTTAAAAGAAATTTTATTATTTGCCAGTCTCACCTTATTAAAAGTAGCGTTATATTTAATTTTAATCCTTGACTGATATACAACTTGTAAATAAAATGTTTAAAAGTTCATTCTAGCTAGTAAATACTACAAGTGTTATCCCAAATATTTGATATTGTTAATTACGAAATTGTCTGTCATGTAAAGTTGGTGTTACATAGGCCATAGTTTGGCATAGCACAATAACATAGCAGTTCGTGATGTATGAATGTGAGTACATTGTATTTTTTTTCCCCTGAAAACCATTTGAATAACGTGAGTGTTTATTTGTGACTTTTCAGTGACCAGTGTTCGTAAAAATTATAATAATAGAATTATATAATTATTAAATGGTTATTAAATTTTAAATTAGAATTTAAGAAATAGTTAGAAACCATTTACCCTTTACTGTGCTCACCCCTTTTGAGAGTATTTAAATCATGTCGTGTTAACAATAACATTACCATGTCTCAATTTGAAGGTGAAACAGGTATTATGTTTTATAATTTTTGATGTTATATTATTGAACCTCTTTGATGAGCTAATATTTTTTAATGTTCTTTTACATACATTCTTATTTTTGCCAAATTAAGTTATCATACAATAAAGTAAATAACTGTCATTTCAGTTCTTTTGGATTGGGATGTCAAAATTTAGGTTTGAATTTTAAAATGACCAATAAAATATTTATAATATTGTTATTTCTCTTTTAAATTTTCAAAACAGTATTTTTAGATAAAAGTACTAATTTTAAATCAGTTTGTTAATCAAACTTAAAAACTTTACAATTAAAGTATAAATTAGAATTAATTAATTAAATCTACACAGAGCTACAACTTATAACTGACTCATTATGAGTGCAGTAATTTGTAAGAAGTAATGTTACTAGACCAACGGTTATGCACAGAGTGATTTGGTCAGATTTACGCTATATAATATAATAGGTAACATATTCTTCATAAGGTCCTTAGGTGGAAATCTTCTTCTTTTCTTCCTTCCGTATTAGCTTACGAAAAACATAACTCATGCTTGGATTATAATACCAAGCCTGTAAATATTCAATTACTACCAACGTCAAAGTCTTTATTTACACTTTTGTGGTCTTTTTGATATTTGAAACACAAATATCAGGAAGTAACAAAAACACAAATATAATTTTCGTAAAGTACCTATTTACCTAAAAAGTGGTAACTTCTTGGGCAAAGCGTCCCTCAAAGCAGGTTATAAATATAAAAGCTAAAAAATATAAAATAACTATTTGTCAGCCTAAAAAGCTTCTTTTTAGCCTAATCTAACAGGTGCTAGCAATGAATCAGTCCTTGATCCTTAAGGATGTGTCTTATGTGCCGAAAATAACCATATGTTAATTTGGTTAAAGGTAAGAATTTTTTTTCTTCTCACGACTGAAAAGTTAAGAAATATTTGTCGTTATATTTTAGAGAGAGCTCTTCAAATGATCAAATGATTTCTTTAGTGGATACAACTACCTCATTAACAATTACAATTTCATCGGGAGGTGCTGATTAAATTGATTGTTTAAATTGGTTCGCTCTCATCAGACGAAAGTATATAATGACTCGTATTGGAGAAACGTGATGGAGAAACCGCTAAAATATTTTGAAGAAGAAGAAAAAAAAAATCTTAAAGCTTGGACATTAATCAGCGCTGAAGTCCCGCAGTGAGAGAGTCATTTCCTTGCCAAAAAAGTAGAAAATAGTTTTTTTATTCGCTGAAACTAAAAATAATCTGTAGTTCCTTATTCTTAAAGGTTCCAGGCGGGACTGTCATTTTGAAAAATATTACTGGAATTCTGTATAATCGATAAAAATAACAGTAACTTTGATTTGAAAAAATTATAAGCTCGTATTTTTAAGTGGAACTTCCAGATTAGAATTGCTGTTTATAAATAATTTGGAAAAAAAATAGAAAATTATTTTATAGAAGAGCCTTATATAATGATCATATTGATATGATGGATATTGAGCTCGAGATTCGAAAGAATGAAACCTATTGTTTCAATAATTCCGGCTGGTCAAAACAATAGTTTATTGATATTAATTTGTTCGTACTTAAATTATCTAAATCTTTAGTATGAATTTTTTTTTATTACGTATTTATTGTATTAAAAGCGACTCAGTAGTTTATTTTATAGATAGCTTCTTATAATTCCATTTAAAAAAAAAAAATCATAAAAATTCCATCCTCAGTAATTGGTGCGATGGCTTCCAACTTCAATCCAACCTTTAAGTTAAGACTGAGTCTAGACTGATACAAGGCATCATGCTACAAACTATATATATATATAATTATTTTCTTTAATTATTTTGTCAAATTAAAAATGCCCCCTTACCATTATTCTTCTTTTTCAGATATTTGAAGAAAAATGAAAACTTCATTCTTTCTTATTAATCTCGTCGTTGATTTGTTAATATAATTTTCTTATTTTTAGAAACAAATGATTAATTTATAGGAGAGCCTTATATAATGATCATATTGATATGATGGATATTGAGCTCGAGATTCGAAAGGATGAAACCTATTATTTCAATAATTCCGGCTGGTCAAAAATTCAGGCTTTTGATTTTTTTTTTTTTTTATATTACATTAAAATGTACAAAAAATATATTTATTATATTTTTTAAAACATTCCATATTTCACACCCATTTAAATATTTTATTACACTAATAATTCATTTCTGTTGAGAATTGAGAAACATATTTTATGATTAATGCAAAAAAATAAAAACGTCTATATTTCGATGGAAACCAAGCAAAAAAAAATCCAAAATTATATGTTTCATTTATATTGGAAATAAACACCCCTCTAATAGTTTATTGATATTGATTTGTTCTTACTCAAATTCTCTAAATCTTTAGTATGAATTTCCTTTTATTACGTCTTAATTTTATTAAAAACGACTCAGTAGTTTATGTTATAGATAGCGTTTTATAAGTCCATTAAAAAAATCACAAAAATTCCATCCTCAGTTACCGGCAGTTATTGGTCCGGTGGCTTCCAACTTCATCCCTACCGGACAAGCGGAGTATCCCTACAATACCCTAGCGGAGACAAGACTTGTTCAAGGCATCCTGTTACAAATCTTATATTTATATATTTTTATTTTATCATTATTATTAATATTATTTTATTTAATTGTTTTGTCAAATTAAAATTGCCCCCTTACCATTATTCTTCTTTTTTAGTTATGTGAAGAAAAATGAAAACTCCATTCTTTCTTATTAATCTCGTCGTTAATTTGTTTATATAATTTTCTTATTTCTAGAAACAAATGAGGACTATTTAACCAAAAGTTAATATATTCACTATTAATAAAAAAATATTATGGGAGTATCGCATTAAAAAATCGGCTTATAGCACATATTTTACACGTGAAAATTATAATTTAAAAATAAACTGAATAATTACTAGATTACTTTATTTGTCAACAAAAACTTGTGCTTTTGAGATTTGGATACATTACATCTTGATAGAATACTCCTCAAATGTATCTGTGGATACACTACGTGTTACGGTTTTTTTTTTCTCTTCGTTATATAAATCAAAGAACTAAAATTTTCGTATCTAGTTTAATGACCGGATTCGCACCGTAACTGGTAGTTCCTTTTATAATATAAATACCTTCTTTCCATTTTGGATGCACGCCCTCAAACACTGTGGGCCATGAACAATACATAATAATAGCTGTTTTTCAATTGTCGATGAAAATCTCTCGAGATAATAATCCAATTATTCCCCATCTATGTTCTCCAAGTAGTGCCTTCCGCTATGAACTGTCAAGGATAACAATGCACATGCAGTGTTTGAGATGATTTCGAAGTCAGTATAAATCATGATCTTATATTATCCTCCTAGTGTCCCTGAATGGGATGATTGACAATGGTTGAAAAAGTGCATGTGAAACATTTCAGAAACATACTCTAACCGCAGGGTTCAATTTCAATAAAAATCTCTCTTTTTTTTTTTCTGAATCGGAAGAAAAGTGAGTGAGCCCCAATTATCACCCATTGAGGAAGGCTAGGTTAGATTATATTTATATTATTACTTTTCCCAGCATAATTATTATATTGTAAAAAGAGTATATTTTGAATTAATTTATTTTTATTGACATCTACAGTTTTTTTTTTACATAAATATAAATTTGATAAATCACCGAAAATTTAAATGTTGTCAATAGTTGATATCCCATGGTTTAGCTCATTGTTTTTCTCACGTTTAATCCCACCAAGCAACTGTTACACGACGCTACAAACTTCCTCCAACGTTGGATACTTCATGCTTGGCAGCATCATGTGGCCGCATGTGCAACTACCAGCTACCAATGACATGTGCCTAAAAATTATCCAATGGTTGAGCCAACGTTTGGGGCAAACGAGCCGTATTTTTGGAGTACGATAGAGATTAGCTGCTACTAAACAGCCATTTCGATAGATTAAATTATTCAGTATGGTTTGAGAGCCCGTGTAGTAAAATTTTACACAAAGTTTGATTTATTTCTAAGAACCACGAGTTAAAATATAGACGTTTGATAAGCAGTATCTCAGGAAGTATTTTATTAACATTTAAATTAAAACTAGTTCAATGAACTATCCAGTAGTTCATCAAATTTATCTACCTTGAGACGTACAGATATCCATTAACATTTAAATTAAAACTAGTTAGATTCACAATAAAATATTTTATAACTACGAGTGTAGTTTCGTTAATATTTACCTTAAAAAATATTTATTGGTATTATCGAATACCTTTATTTCGGACCTAAAAAGTTGACCTAAGGATCTCTATTAGGGTTTAAATTTAAAAAAAAATATTCTACCTTAACAAGGTTTTTAAAATTTTTTTTCTTACCGCAGATATCTTAAGATATGAAAAATGAGCGATTTTTTTTATTTTTATATAGTAAAATGAATTTCCAGTACCTTTACATGAAATAATTCAATAAATACTTTTCAAGGTCTTTTAAATATCTATTATTAAGTCTAGGTGCAAATTGAATTGTTTTCTAGAATAAAACTAGTCACGTTTTATGTTAGAAGATAATTATTTTTTTCAATTACTAAAATGACTGCGATATTATATTTCTGCGGCATGTTTTTGTTTTAGCTCTTATTCAAGAATATATTGTTTTCTATGAACGAAACTTTATTTTTAAAAAGTCATATTTTTATACTTGAGGTTACAGACCAATGAGTCAAAATTCAGCTGTCCAGTTATAGAACTGAATACACTTTTATTATTAAGTAATTTATAATTAAAAATGATAAGTCTACTGGTAGTCAATAGTCACTGCATTGTGAATTTAACCTAATAAACCATTTTAGTACGTAATTTTTCCCCATATTTCGTTCTATTAGCAGTACCAATAGAAAATTCAGATCTTCTTGTTTCAGTTTCTCTGTGTTGGTGTAAAAAAAATCCGAATTTACAATAGCAGGAATAGTTAGTAGAGGTATAGTCCCTAATCAATGAGGATGATATGAAAAAGAAATAAAACTATTGTCGGGTTTGAGCTGGGGCCAAAATCTAGTGTGTACTCTCCCTACCTCCCTGCCCTTGTGTAATAATTGTCGACTGGCTAATTGTGGCTACAGTCTGCCGCTTATCCATTATAGTCTTGCATCCTTGGCTTATTTTTAACTATTAGTGTTTTATTTTTCAATGATTCTATCATTTCGACCATTCTGCTTTAATATGTATGCATGAAGCCTTTGTTATTAGGTAAAGTTCTGCCCATTAAGTAAGTGTAATTTATACAAATAATGCTCATACGATATTGTTTACAAGTATTTATTGGAATGTTTAATGGTTGAAAAGTCGCTTGATTTCCTTTTTCTTCCTCGTCCAACAAACGGTCTAAATTGCCAACCCATTACAAAAGACTGATCTACATGACTATTATAAGACCTATCTTGACATACGGAGTTGAGCTTTGGGGCTCAATTAAACCATCAAATTCATCCCGAATCCAATCCTTACAGTTCAAAATCCTTCCTAAAATCCTTAACGCTCCTTACTTTGTCACGAATCAAGTTATCTGTCAGGACCTCAATATCTCATATGTTGCCGATTTGGCCAGAACCAGATACCAATCCTTCCATGATTAACTTCCCAACCATCCAAATCCACTTGTTTCTAGCCTGGCTTCTCCATCATTACCTAATAATCCTCCTAGATGTCTGAAAAGAAGATGGCCTCGACGAGATCTTCTCCTCTAGAAATTTTATTGGAGTTCTATTGATGAATAGAATCTCCACATGATTGTATCATGTCACTATGTCACCTACAGCAAATTTACTTGTATATATTTTATACAGTTGTAAATAACAATAAATAAATTATTTTAAAAAAAAATTTCTTACCCTTCTATTAATTTTATTATTTTAAACTTCATATCTATACATAATATATACGCAATACAAAGTAAGCAAATGTCCTTTCTTTGCCTGAAGGGTATTTTAGAAAAAAAAAATTGAAACATCCCTGAATATTAAGAAAGGTTTAATCGAGGATTACAAAAATTTAAATAAATTTTATTATGGACAGCAGGTACAATATAATTATTACTCTAGATATTTAAATGTTTAAGAAGAAAATTAAATTTATTATTTTAACTTTACGAAAACATAATGTAGACTTTTTTAAAATAAAAATTTTCCCACTCTCCTGGACTCCTATTCCCTAACTACCCTCCCTGTGGTAGTGCCCCTGGCTCTCGTAAACTAGAATGAAGTAATGTACTAGCCCTGCCTAATTGTTTACCTTCGGCTCCACGCTCTAATAGTTCACATTAATCTAGAGCTGCCCATTACCTCCCCCTCTGGCCTGGGACCCGTCCTAAGGGGATGTTTTTTATATCGCTCGTTGTTATAGCGAATATTTATGATGTGGCAGCAGCGTAAATATGCCAGTATAAGAAGCCTCGATTTACCCTTAATTGAACAGGAATGCTATGAAAAAAATAATTATATTCCTCTTTTGAACCAAATATTCATTATGCCTATTATTCTATCCTAAGTGGGGGCAATATCAATATTATTTTTTATATAATTCCGATTTAAGGATTAACATAGTCCAGTGCGATATAGTTTGATTTTACATTAGTTACAAATACATTACAAGTTCACTTACTGTACCGGCAGATATGCACTGAGCGATATACCGCAAGCATAAACACGTTTCATGCTTTCAGGTCACTGACTCTAGTCTCGTTATTCTCTGGCAGACTCTTCCATTTTACCCTTTTACGCCTGAAAAAAGTTTCAATTTCTTTAAAAATTTTATATTCTACAGTATTATTTAAATTTGTTGTAGTAGGTACATAGTTTTGTTCCACTGTCATTCTGGGATTTGGTTGTATTCTTTTTAAAACTTATTATATTTTAATCAACTATAAAGATTTTAATAACTTATATCTATTTATAAGAAAAAGCATTTGTTGCTATAACCAATGATAGTTTATTTTTATTTTTATGATGAAACTATTTATCATTGTTTTGTTGTAGTGGCTCAAAGTAAAAAAAAAAAGTTCTAAATAAAAAAAAACAGCTACTTTATGCAGATATTATAGCGAAACTGAAGGCAAAGCCAAATTAGAGTTGCGATCTAATACAGTATATAAAATACCTTGCGAAGAGAACGGACATAAATTCTTTTTGGTAAATTCTGAATTGTATCTAAAACAAAGACTTACAATATAAAAAAAATAATTTAAAAATACCTCCCTCAGTATTTGCTTTATCTGTATATCTTATCACGTTTCCTTTTCTTCTTTTCTTTAGTTCTTCTATTTTATCCTTTTTCCCTGAGTCTCGATTACTTCTTCTTTTTATTTATTTTTTTCCTCGAATTATTTTTTCAGTTATTCATTTTAATACTTCGTAATAAACTATTAGTATATTAGTTTCTTCAATTTATATTAATTATA
>NW_027110755.1:537263-540472 GCF_000696795.3 Halyomorpha halys | reverse complement strand
GACCTTGTAATAATAAGGTCCATCAGGCCGATCTGGTACAAAAGAAATAAAATCGATTTTAGTATTTACCGTTTATTTTTGTAAATAATTGAAACATTATGTCTATTAATCATTAATTAAAGTCCAATTCTAATCAGTATTTTGACTTTCTCTGTGTCTTTCTTTCGCCGTATTTTTGATCCCTTTATTCTACATTCTTGTTACATGATAAATCTCGGCGTTGCTTGACTCGCAACCCAACGGGAGCCGAGAAGCGATCCTACAAAGGCCCGGTAGAGGCAACTACCCAACAAACAGAAGCAGGAGGCGCCTGTTTACACCCGCCGCTTGGACAAACACCGCCTTCCGGCAAAAGATTGATCATCTTAGCCATATTTTCTGATAAAATTAGTTAGCGCCTTTTATTTAGAGTTTTGAGATAAAAGGGTATACTTCTCAACTTTAGAGGTTTTCACACCTCTAAGGCTATCTCGATTCTAAACATACCTTAGAGGGGTTTGTTGATTAATACCAGCATTCTTGGTATCATCGGTTTGGTTTCTTTGTACATAAGTACTATAAATCTTTATGATATCACATTATTTATCGTCAACTCGATTCATCTTCTGTTAAACTTCCAAATGCATGGGCACCCAGCTTACTTTTTCTCACCACCCACCAGCCTAGCCCTAACAGATCAAATTCGATTTGTATCTCAATCAGCCATACTCAAAAAGCCCTTTAATTTACTTCAAATATTTCATAACATATATAGAATGTTTTTTATGGAAATTATTTATTTTGATTATGTTTTTACCCCAAAATAAAAAACATAGGGGCAAGTTACTAGGAGCCATCCTTGTCCAAATTGATGGTTAAATAAATTAGCCAGCAAAGTGGCTGAGTAATTTAAATTAAATTCGATGAAATTTTAGAAGGCGTTAAAAAAAAAAGAAATCACGCGTTCTATAATTTTTTTAAAAAATAATATCTAATAATTAAAAATACCTTTAACTAAAGCCTATTTTTGTGAACACATACGCTTGACATAAGGGATTATTTATATTACAGAACCGATTTATGTTACAAATTTTGTGAAACGTGGCTAAATTGATTTAGTACGATCAGTAATGTTATATTACACGAAAAAACAGAACGATTGGTATATAATAATTTATATATTCTATCAGAATTCTCAACCCAAAGCAGTTATGAGGACCAAGTTGAGCTTTAGCATTTATTTTTTGTTTGTATGATTGTGAATGAATTTCCTTTTTCTTTTAAATACTAAAAAATAAAATATATTTTAATTCTTATTAAAATATGTTCGATTTTTATTTATTTATTTTTTGTTCTATGAAAGATGTTGAACGCTAAGAAAATTATAGAATGAATTTGTTTATCACTCACATCAAAAGTTTAGAGAAACAGCTCTATTGGAATGCTGTGCCATGTTAAGAAACTGTTTTATTTTATTTTTTTGTCATGTCTTGTATTCATTCGGTTTTATCCGACTTAAAAGACGATCTAAATAATCCGTGTATGTGCTAGTCTTTGACAAACTCGACTAGATACTGCATTTAGCGGTGCATTTACAAAGAGTCGGTATCTTTGATGCGGTTCCTGTAATTACTGCAGCCTGCAATTAGGCGTCAGTTAAATTGTTTTTCTGTTGTTAGTTCTCCGTCGGTTGTCCTTTAGCCTCCTTTTACTCTATTCAATGTTACAATTAAAAAGACTGACAATAAAGTAAAAACTTAGTCTGTTGAAAATTATAATAATATATTGATTATTGAACCACTAATGGTATCAAGGGAAAAGTAAACACATATTATAAACAAAAGTTTAAATACATTTAACGGTCTCTGTTACGTAAAGAAATAATCTACGGTACCATCCACTTCTACTGGGTTACTCTTCTTATTTGAGATAATGTTGACGTTGAAAGTATCGTCTTGCCGAAAGTGGCACACCAGTGGTAGTGAAAAGCCCGAACATGCTTGAAAGGAAGGAAAGAAGTAAAGTTTATTTCCCGATTGGTGGCTGCTAAGTTCAGTTGAAAAATAATCTTAGGTTTAAACATGTCTTCAAAGTTGATTGTTAGTATGTTTCTTCTTGAATTATAAAGAAAAGTTGCTCAAATTATATCTGTGATTAAAAATTAAGAATCAGTTTTAATTATCAATCTATTCCTTAGTGGAAATTTCCATAAAGGTGGCTGCATACTTTTATTTAGAACAGAAATTTAGGATATTCCAGTAAACTTAAAAGTATCCTGATATTTCGTGTATTTGATTTTAAATCAATTTAAAATAATATAAGCCCAATATATATGTAAATATGCCCAATCTGGATTTATTTTGGTATTGATTCATATTGAATACAAATTTTTATTTTGATATATTTTTTTATTATTTTATTCTACTAATATTTAAAATATATATAAAGTTTTAAAAATTAAACGTTTGTCTTCTTTCTTTTAAACATAAAAAAATACTTTTTTTTAAATTATACTCTTATATGTTTTTAATGGTTCTTTCGGTGTTGTTAATTATTTATAGAAAATTGTTCAAACTCCACCACCATACCTATAAATATTGTTTCACTTTTTGAAAAAAAAAAATTAAATACATCACTGACAGTTAAATCTAGTGGCTTTTTCTTGTTATTTATACTCTGATGAACCTTGGTTATAAATTCCAGATTTTTTTAACTGCTGTTAGTGGTTCAGAAATAAAGAAGTCCAAAATAGTGAAGCAGAATAAATCAATCAACTTTTACGGTATGTGATTAAATCAATACTTAATTGCTATGGTTTTATTTTATTTATTTATTTTTATTTCCTTAATTCGTAATGGATTTGATGAAAATATTTTAACAATAGTGCTGCTTGTATAAATATCAGTAATGGTTATTAGGTTCTTAAACCAGAGCTTTAAGTTAATATTTTAATATATTGCTTCAAAAAACATTGTTATTTTGGTATTGTTAGAGTATTAGGAATTACATTTACGGACATTCCTCGAGTGCAAAGCAGTATTTGTGAGAAAAATATATTTTTTTTTATTGTTAGATACTTGTGAAATGAAACTTAAAATTATTCTAATTGATTCTACAGCACCTTGTTTCTCACCCACTCAAACATTCCTTTGGGCTATTTCTGACCTAGAGAAGATATTTGCGCTGATAGTTTACATAATTTAGTTATAGGACTTGGTTTTATAAGAAAA
>NW_027110755.1:513206-537183 GCF_000696795.3 Halyomorpha halys | reverse complement strand
TATTAGCTCTACGGCACCTTGTTTCTCACCCACTTAAAAATTCCTTACGGGTATTTTTGATCTCGAGAACTTATTTGCGCTGATAGTTTACAGAATGTAGTTATTATTAGGTTTGGTTTCATATTTCTACATTAATATCTAAAAAGCGTGTAACAGGAATCAAGAAAAAAATCGATTCACAAGTAATTCATTAAGTTATCAATCAAGGGTAAGTATCCAAAATATTGCCGGAATGTTAACTTTCTTGATTATGGTCGGTAACCTTTGTACTTTTCTTGATTTGGACAAATAAATTTTAATATTATATTGACCGGGACAGAAAATGTATTTAATTTAACAATAGCTATGTTTTTACTGAAATAATCGCAAGGATTTGCTGATCTTGTTTAATATGTTTTTGGGCTAGTTCGAGGAACATTTTTTTATTCTATCATTTATCAAAAAAGAAAACTATTCAGTTCTACAACAGTCACATGTGGCTTCGCCTGAACGCACCCATTCTTGATATTTAGCGAACACAGGCTTTGGGCCGTTGACACCTGACATTAGACTAATATCTTGACACACTGCCAGATGTCTTATCGTCGTTAACTGTCTGCTCCTGTAAGTGGTTGAATTTTCATAACAACCAAAGTCGTTGGAGTATGCTAGCTCTTCAACATAACAGGTTTAGTAAAAATGACTAATTTTAGATGTAATTCAAATGGAAGCGGCAATTCGTTGTCCAGAGCAATTATTCTTGTCGAAAAAACTTTTTGTTTTTATATCGTTCTTTATCATGCACCGATTTTATCGATAAATTAGTTTTTCAATGTTTAACAGGCAATTCGCTCATTCCAACTTCCATGTCGATATTCAGATCTTTCCGACGGTATATCTTGGGATTGCGCTCTCATTATATCTATTTTCACCTTTAGGATTAAGTCCCATGAGTTTTAAAATTTTAAGTGAATTTCTCAAGAAACTGGCATAGAAAAATATGCTTGTACCACATTTGAGAAACACCACTGACGTTCTCAAATTTTTGTTCTACAGGGTTTTTTGGATCATCCCACCTTCGGTTTTCCGCGGTGAACTGTAGAAAAGACCTCCCGGCACTAAATTCATATAACTTACACGGTCGTAACATCGCCTTCACTATAATTGCTCAATGATCATCCTTCACATCTCGTCATTCCTTCGTCGTAGGTTACGAGTTTTTTTTTAGTTTTTTTTCAGTTTGGAATCGTTCCAATTCCTATCAAATCTTTTGAGAATATGTACAAATAAATTTGAGAACAGACAAATATAATTTTAGCGCCATTCCCTATCCATCCTTGTCCTTGTCGGATTTTGATTTCCAATTTTGGCCACTTTTTCCATTTTCTTTGATTTAATTATTTTTTTTCTCAATAACTCCTCTGCTCGTTTCAAAGGTAAGATAAGAAAAATATCCTGTGAAGTATTCCCTTCTATTGTCTTTGGTGCAATACTGAAAACACGGTGGAGACAATAATATTTATCCTGATAAAAGGTTTATTTAATTTTAAAGATTCCTTGCAAACCGGTCAGTATTATATTTCGAACCATTATTGATATAATATTTCGTGAAAACATGGCCAGATAACGCTACTATAAACCCGTGCAATGCGAACCTCATTATTAACCTTAACCCTTTTTCCTATAATTTAATATTTTTTATTATTCCTTTTTAACAGTGCTCCATTACAAAGTACTGCACCCTTGATCCATCATGGGTTGTAGTGGTACAGATTTAATTTTTTTTTTTTAATTATTTACCATTAATTAATTTACATTTCTGGAGAAGCAAGGACGAGAGGGGATTCCGAATTAAAAATTTATTCTGCTATATTTTTATAATGAAAAAATATATGGTATTTATAAGTGTAATTTATTTATATATTTATAATTGTAGGGGTATAATAATACCTATTTTTTCAAATATTTTATTTTCCAAAAAATTTAAAATGGTCCTGACTTTTTCAATTATTTGGAAACTAATTTCCTGTTTCCTGTGGGAATGACATTTAAGATATATTTAGATGGCTTCAAAGTATAAACGTTTCAATATTATGGCAATTCATTCTTAAAAATAAAAAACAAATTACGGTTATTATCCAGTAAATTATACAGTAGATTTATTCATTGAACTGAATAAATTCTTTATTATAGTTCCTTAATCGGATATCCTTGACGTTAATGATACTTTTCATCAGCGAGTAGGAATTGTAGTAATTGCTAATTGATTGGTTCACTTTTCTTATGTACTTTCTCTATTGCACAACTTGAAATTGATGGGAAACCTGATTACTCCGAGTCTGGATTAATTTTATATCCATTCCTACGATCAGAGCTTAGAGTAGTAGGTCGCGGCTCTGTCCTATTTCTATCGGTGCTGATAGTATTATGTAGCTATTGTCTTTTGAGATCAACCTAGTTAATTATTTAACATTTAGTGAGAATCCATTACAACTCTATTGTATACATTCAATGTTTGATGTAGCTGCTAATTATATCTTTGAAATAAATCAGATACATGGAGTCAGGTGTGTTGAGAGATAGTCGTTGTAGTTGGAGCGGGCGTTCACGTAAATAACTCATGCCTGTGGCTGATAAACTGATATTTAACACAGCATTATCACGGCGGAGGTATTTGGTGGGCCGTGTGTTTAATGGAGTTTTCATTTGCGTTGACAGCTCGTTTTCACGCCGCGTCGCACCCTTCGCCCCATGTTATATGGAAAATATGTGGCTCTGTTTCTGATCCTTAAGTATTTTATATACAGTAGACAAATATTTTACATATTTTATCCCCTCTGTCCTTCTAAATTCGTTAGAAGATATCCTCTTGAACAGACGGACACCGAGTTATTATCTTCTCATAATACGGTTCATGTAGGTCTCATTGGAAATTTTGATCTAGTAATAAATCATAAATTTAATCTGTAATATATTCAGCTTATATAAGTCGATCTATAAATCATGCTATTCTATAAAAAGCATTCCTGTTTTTATTGTAACCACTAACCGTGAAAACTCCTAAACCAATCTTTAAATCGACTAAATTTTAAATAAATCATCTTTCATGGCCCCCGGAACGTTTAGCGATGATAAAATCTTGCCATATATACAGCTAATATACTCGTATTAATTTAAAAATATTTTTTGTTTCTAATTTAAGAAACTACCCAACTTAATGGAAAAAATCTGTAGTATAGAGCAATTTCAGAGGCCTTTCCGTTTCATAACGAACCACTCCAGAAATCTTTAAATGCCTTTTAAGTCTGCATTGACCTGTAATCACTGTTCATTTCTATTTTGGTCTAACAACTGGTTAATACGACTTCATTTTACAATAATAACTTCTTTTGGTACAATAATTTTCTTCGATTATTTTGAATATAGTTCGACATTTGCCTATCTCTATTTGGTTACCAGAAGGATTGTGGCGGAAGATCCATGATATTATCGTGTGACGTAAAAAAAAAAAAAATTGTTTTTTTCTCAATTTAAAATTTAAATACATATATATGTATGAAAAGAAACTTTTTAGTTTCCATAATGACATTTTAAGGATACCAAACTGGGTTCGCTGAATTCCCGTTTCGGGGATGATATAGAGAGAGTAGGGTCTCCGCAGAGTCCGATGGCCTTCCCTGGGCGTGAACGTAGACAAAGAGGACTTTGAAAGAATTACTTCATTTACGTAATCAGAGACGTGGTGTTCCACCTTTAATGCTCTGTTAACTGAGATTCATATGTCACGAAGTAAACCCTATGCTTTACAGTTGTTTTATTTTTATTTTAAAAGGACATAATTTCCAAATACACATTACTACTAATTCTCGCTTGACTATGTCGAAGAACCTTATGGCTAAAAAAAAGAGGGATACCTCGTTGTTCTATTGGAAGAAAAAAAAAATTAGAAGTTATGTAGACTTGAGGGTAAGAAGCGCAGCAATGGATACACGGAACAGGGAAGATACTGTTACCACTGTCTTGGAAGACAGTCAGAATGACAGACTGACTACCAGAAGGAAGAATTTATTTGGGAAAGTCTAATAGCCGGAACAAATAGATTTCTCTGCTGATGGAGGAATACTGAGGATTCCATAGGCCGTCGTTATAAAGAACTCCTTAGACAAAACGACAGGCGGAAAAAAAGAAGACAGAGCCAGTAACCGAACCTGTAAACAGGACCTCTGAAGATTTACATAATTCCAAAGGGCACCGCCCTCCAGCCTGAGAAATGTCCTTAATTAATTTGTTAGGGCAAAGGTACCGCGGTAATGCTCCCTATGTTATGCTAATAGAGAGCTAGAGAGGTATGCTTCGGGACAAATGGTCCAGATTGGTGAGCATCCTTTATGCCACTTGTGTCTTCACAAACGGCTGTCGGTGTCTTCACAGTCTGCTGTCGGTAGTCGGGGTTTTTATGGGCTGTTCGTGGCCTAATATGAATTTAGCATAGCCTAAAGTTATTACAGTTAAAAGAAAAAAAACATATATCTCTGTGGATAAAACAAATATTTAATTCAATAAAACAAAAAACTTCAATGCATTTTAGAACAGAATTGTGCTTTACTTTAAAGTGAAATAATAATGTAATTTAATAGTGAAAACTATTTTTGTTTTTTTAACCTCTTAGATATTAAAAACATTAAAACTATTGGTGACCTTTAATGGTTTTTTTAAAACTTATTTATTCATTAAATTAAATTATTTTATTAGTACTATTATTTTTCTTTAAACTTATTTATTCATTCAAGTGTTTCCTGTAACCGGCTTTTTATTATATTTTCCTTTGAATCTATGCGTTACTCTTATTCTCGTAAAATGTATCTATTTGTTTGTTTTTGGTAAACTGATCTACTGATGTGACTATGAATGATGGTCTGATCTCACAGTGAATAGTGAATTTGTTTAGCGGGTCACTGAAGAGGATCTAGGAGGGTGAATTCCGGAGAGCGAATTTGTTGATCGGGTGAATTAAAAAATTGTGAAATGGTGAAATTGGAAGAGCAGAAATGGGAAAGAAAAAAAGAATGAATTGAAACATTTGTATTTGGTGTATAGACCCAAATTGATTGTAAAAGGAAACTGTAGGGCAAAAAAATTGTTTTCTTGACACCTTATTATACCATGTATGTGTAATTTATATATGTCCAATTACGGATTGATAAGTATGCTGTGTGAGATAGCAACCTGATGTATTTAGGCAGCATAGATGAATAAAATATTTCTCTCTCTACTTATCGTCTAATAAGTATTTACATATTGTATCGATTAAGTAATGAGACCTAAAACTAAAAATGATTTTTATGATTACTTCATTTTCATTTATATTAATTGTTTTTTATGTCTGTAAATAAACAATAAACCCAACACTGTGGGTTCGGGAGACCTCCTGGGGGCACACCCAGCCTCTATAAAGTTAGTACCTTTAATTGGGCAAAAACCTGATGGTAGAGTGTGATCATAACCAAATCACTCTACTGAACCTTTGACCCTTCATGGCTTGTAGAGGTACTGAAATTTGTCTGTTATTTACCCAAATAAATATGTTGTACTTCGATACAAATATAGATTTTTTTCAGTTCTTTTTTTTCTTAGT
This sequence comes from Halyomorpha halys, assembly GCF_000696795.3. Classification (NCBI taxonomy): domain Eukaryota; kingdom Metazoa; phylum Arthropoda; class Insecta; order Hemiptera; family Pentatomidae; genus Halyomorpha; species Halyomorpha halys. The sequence goes on along the minus strand of NW_027110755.1, from coordinate 531,569 downwards.
GATTTCAAACCGAATTTCTATTTTATATTTCTTCAATAATGACTGAAATTATAGGGGTTTGAAACCTCTAGTAGACCTTCATATTTTATATCTACATGGCTGATGGTAATGCCGAGCTTTGAGTACCAACATGCGACAACGTTTGACACTGGTGTCATATCTCAAAAAAAAAATCCGTATGAAGGGTGTAAGTTAAAATATAGTTTAAAAATATTTAAATATTGTTTTATTTGAGAAGAAAAACCCCTTTACTTTCAGAGCCCTATTTTTCGTAATTTAAAACAAATTTGATCCTTTTTTTCTCTCAACCTTTATTCTTTACAATTTTTCCAACGTTTCGACCCTCAGGCATTCTCAAGGATTCCTACAATATTTTTTTTTTTTTTATATATAACAATTACTTTATTTCCTTCAACAACACACTGATTTCTTCCTACCTTCATATTGATGTCATTTCCTTTCTCAAATACAGGCTAATTGCCTTTGTCCCATCTTTAAATAAATTAATCATTAAAATTATAACATAATAACATCATAAAATTTTGTTTTTTAAAAATAGATTTCCTACTTACATAACCTTTTCTAAAAATTTTGTCTTAGATTTAAACTTTTACAAAACACTTTTCTTCCTTCCTTCATTTACATTTGCAACTTAAAATAGAACCTACCTTCAACAGGTTAGGACTCTGTTATCACTTTATCATATAACAATAATTTTTTTTTTTTTATCATTAATTTACATTTTTAATATAATTTAATTAACATTCATTACTAATTATTCTGCTTATAACACAAACCTTTTTTAATATATTTAAAATCCATAATTAATTTATTTTTATTTTATGTGTATTTTTCTTAAACATACATATACCCCTGCTATTTTTCTCAAATAGCAGTGATACCAGTCATTTGTCCTCATTAGGCTGTTGAAGTGTCTTGTCTCTGCTCATCCTGTTCTCAGGATTATTACATATCAATATTTATCCTTTGTTTCCAATATATATTCATGGTATGTCTTGTTTTGCTTAGCCATGAAGTGGGCCTCATAACTTAGACCACAACGTCGGCACATAACAAAAATCACGATTTGGAATCTTAAAATATAAGATGATATTATTTATATTAAAATTAATAGATCATAAAAAGTTAATACATTTAGTATGCCTATCAATAGATAAAAAATTAAATAAACACTAACACAGTAATATTGTAAATTTTACATATTCAGAGAAAGAATTTAGAAAAATAACAGAAAGTAGGGAATGTAAATAATTATAACAAATATATAAAATTCATTTTTATTCAAAGAAAATGAATAGAAAATAAGTTGAGATTTATTAATAATTACAATATAACTATTTATATATTTATAAAATTATCGATCAATATTTATTTATACAACATTATTTAATAATTGAATTGGTATATTAAAGTGTTGTCCTTTCTGTTCAAACTACTGTGCAATGTCATGTTTTTCTCATAACCATGAAGAATTCTTTTGTTAAAGTTGACATTATTAAAAGGTTTCCTACTGCTCTTGTACAATACGTAGACTGGCTTGTAAGTTAAAATAATCTTATAGAATTTTAATGTTTACTAGTGTATAATTTTTATTAGCAATATTTTATACTTTTGTCATTTATTAGAAATATTTTAAATAATTACTTCACATTGTGTTGTAAAATAATATATATATTTTCTATAGGACTCCCCTCAATCGGCGACCTTATTCACCCATGACTACAACTGTAGACCATTTGTTGGGACATTGATAGATGAGAAAAAGAGATTTACGCTGCTCCCTCTATATAAATCCAGGCTTGAACTAGCTTTTATATTCCCTTACAAACACACAAGTGTCCCCCTAAAAAACATTACACGACACTTACATGCGTTTTTGTGAAGGAGGCGGGGCATTTATGGTGACAGCCCACTGTTGTGGTTTACTGTCTCTTTCAGTTATACTTCTGCAATCATACTTCTACTGGTATTAGGCGCTAATTGCATTTTTTAATATTATTATATGCTTTCTTAGAATTGTATTTATTAATTATAACTGAATCCAGGCAATCTGTAAATTAATTAATTCTTTAAAGTATTATTGATTAATTAACTAGCTATTATTAATTATTATTTTAATTAAGAATTAATCATTCCTAATCATCCTGCAAATTTTAATCAACTGTTCACTGGCAATTATGTTGCAATCAACAAAGATTACCTTACTTACTTTATTTTAGAACCCAAAAAGAAGTTAGTACCATAAATTTACTCACCTTAGCTCACATATTTTTATTGATTTACATGTTAAAATTTTGTCCAAAGAAGCCATATACCGTAACAAAGGTTTCTTGACTGTTATGATGATGGGCTTATATTTATATAAACTAAGCATTTCTTTATTCTGCTTATAAGGTAATTTTGAAACAAAAATACTATTATAAATTCTAATGAATTTTTAATTATATTTATAAAATTTTGAAAAAATATTCATAATTAAAGGAATTTATTAATAATATTTGAAGATCGTATTTTTTTAGGCACCCTTTGAAAACTAACCGTATTTGAAACCGACTATATTCAAATTTAGAATGTTTATCAACAAAATATAATCAGCATAAAATGTAAATCAACATTTTGTTCATCTCTGAAACACAAGAATCATAGTATGTAAAAGAAAATTTTATTTAAAACTATTAATCCGGACAAATATATTAAAAATCAAAATGGCAGTATTGTGTCTATAGTAGATGTGTTTCTCTGAAATACTATGGAAAATTCTTAAACAATATGAAGGGCCTTACTTAGGGGTTATATATATTAGGAAAAAAATAATAAAAATGCATGTTATACCTACAGGTACATAATCAACAATAGAAATTTTCTATTTAATTTGCCTAATACAATTTTATTAGGTTACCTTTAAAGAATTTTTAAACCAAAGATTCAATAAAGGTCTTCCAAAACCTAAAATAAAGACCCTAATGTATCTTGTAACACGCCTCAAGATAGCTATTAACCAGTCGGTCGTTCTGTATTGGGAGATTTAGTGGCTTTTAATCTCAGTAGATTTTATGCCTTCTTCTGTTTTCAGGGCTTCATAGTGTGTTTTGGTTAGTAACCTGAAACTTTGAGTAAATGTTACATAGACCCTCGAACAAGTGTACAATCAGAAAATAAAAAACATTTAAGGAAACCATGGTCAATTAATTAACAAGTAATTGAAATCAGGAGAAGATACTCGTTCAAGGAAATTTATTTTTCTCCTGTCCAAACACTTCTTAGTTGTTTTATTGTATTTTTCTATGCTTTAAAACAGAAAAGATAAATTGTGATGGCAATTTCATTAATTCTGTGCATATTGTAATAATTTTTAGAATCTTCCAACTTCCAGTTCCGAAGGGGTAGTTTTGCTCATTCATTTTACTCTTTTATTAGTTTTTAATCTTTCTACCTCAAATTTAAATTTGTCCAAAAATATTTAATATTACATAATAAATAAAATTAATAATTTAAATAATGTTATTTTACGTATTTTCTAATGAATAAATATGCAACACGGAAAAATGATTTATAATTATAAATAATAACAATTATAATAATTTAGTAACAATTAATTTTTAAAAAATATATTAAACTATAAAACTAATAACTGTGAATTGGAATAGAAAATGAAATTATGAAAGACAGCCTCCAAAGAAATAAATGAAAAAATTGTTACAATTTTCAACTGTAAAACCAGAAATAATCGCAGGACTAATTTCTTTGTGAAGGAAACTAGCCGACAAAAATTTTTTTTAAACAAAGGAATGTAAAAATAATAAGTTTCCTCCACACATAATGCTTCCAATAATTGATATGAGGTATATTTAAGAAATATTTGTATAATTTGTTAGGAAATAATATGTTAATTATATGAAGAACAAATTAAGGTTGTCTCCTTGATAATAGCCTTAGGGCCGAAACGTTGGAACATTTAGTTAGACTTAGATAAAAGTAAATGGATCAATTGGAGTTGTGTTTTTATTCAAATTATTTACGTTAATTAATTAGTTGCTTATCTATACAAACTAGTCAGAATATATTTTCTTCTATTAAACTTCTTTGTATGTCAGATAGAAAACCTGGGGTACAGCTAAAAATTATTAAATAAACTTTAACGCAGTCTGATTAAGCTGTTTAGTGTTTTATTAGTAATTAGAATAAAACGATATTCAATAATTGATGTATCTTAAACTATAGATGATTCTATTACATTCCGAGCTTTATATAGACTGGGCCATAAAACAGGTGTATTAATTACTTAGTATTTTATGATAGTATTTATGTCTGGTGAATTAACACTGGCTTCAGGGTAGTTTTATGACTTTATTCGTTTGTATTTGGCTATGTTTTCGAACTATTTACGTATTTTATATTATGTTATATCTATTTTATAATATCTCTCTTCCCTTCAATCAAATTTCCACTTTATAAGGTTTATTCATTTTTTTTTCTTTAGCTTGTATTTTAAAAAAAAAAAAAAAAAAAAAGTTCGAAAATGAAACATAAAATATTATATTCTGTGTACAATTATTTATTATTTTCAAATATATAACTTTAGCAATATAAAAAAAATTATATCCTTTTTATTTGCTTCTGGCGCTGGAAGGTGGAAGGCAGAGGTGTTTTTTAAATTTAATTTATGGAATCTACGTATCATGGAATATAATTCCTCAAATTGTGAGGGAGTGGGGTTAATATTCTTTTCATGATAAATTATCAGGTTTTATTGGAAATAATAAATACTAATTAACGTAGCCGTAATTAAAATATTTCAAAAATGAAGGTTTCCGTTTCAATGAAAAAGTATAATCTACTTTGCATAGACAGGATGTTATATTAATCCTTTTTTTAAATTTTAATTTCTCGACTTTTTCACATTAAAATTCTTCAATCTCTTCAAAAACATGGGAAGGGACAAGGAATTAGAAAATTTCTTATAGAATCAGTTAAGAGAATTTCATTTTAGAGCTCCTATCACAAGATTGTTTTTCAGAAATTGTTTGCTAGGAAACGTAAAAATAAAGGATTAAAAATTATTTGAAATATGAATAATGGTTATTATGGATGGTTTTTTGGATGGATATACAGTGCACAAAACTTCAGGTGAGGGAAAAAGTCTATAATATATTATTATATAGATCTCGTATAAGATCATTTAAAAAAAAAAACGAAGAATTAATTAGTAAAAAGTAAAAATTTAGAATATGTTAGGGAGTTTTTTTTGTTCACATAATTAAGGTGTAATCGACCCCAGAAGTTTTTTGTTTATATAGATATAATACAATAGCTATTGGCTTTTTTTTTTTTTTTTGCAGTTTGCGCATTTCTTTCACTCATGGCCGTCACATAAACTCTAAAAGCCTCCTACTCCTCTTGCCGAGCGGAGACCACCGCGCAGGATCTGATAGGTCCCGCAGCTTAACTGCTCGCTTACGAAATAACTAACCCAAGATATATTACTAGTAGTATCATTAGTTAAACTGACAGTATCTGAGGCAGTAGCTAAGTCTATCTACACTTAACAGAAGACGATTTGTTAGTATGTCTCATCTTGTCTACAGTTAGTTATCAGTTTGTAGGTAGTGAGCCTCTGGTGTTTAATTGCCGCTTGTGTTTATTAGAATTTCAAAATTTAATGAACTATTTAATTTTTATAGTTACAGTGGATATATAAAACTGATATCAGTTGTTTGAAATCTACTATATTTTAGTTTATTATTTTATTTTTGGAGTGTTATCAAGACATCTATATTATAAAATACTTTAAGGAAATCTTAAATATTTGTTGTTTTTTTTTATTCAGTGCCATTTATCTTAGCTTTTCATTTTTACCTAATTTTTTTTTTTTAACGAATTATTTTTATTTTCCTTTTCACCGAGACCTCAATTGCTTTTATCTCTGCTGGCGGCTTGTTTCCATTTTATTAAATATTACAATAGCTTATTTAGGTTTTCTATTCTTAAAAATCTTGAAGACGGAATCCAGTTGGAAATTAATAAATAAAATGTTTATCTTTATGTTAAAAAATGTCTTATTTTTCATATCCACGTGATGTGTTAACAGCCAATAATGGAGATAAACTTGAACAATTAATTTAATTTTACACTTCATTAACACATCCCCCTAGTTTCTAACCTTGCATCCTCTTCCATTCTTGACAATCCTCCGAGGGACCTGTAAAGAAGATGACCACGAGACCAGCTAATATAAAATGTCATTAGAGTGCTACCAATGGGTAGTTTCTCTACACGCCTGTAACACTCCAATTTAACTTAGATCAAATTTACTAAATGTATTATAATGTACAGTTGTAAATACCAATAAATAAATATTAAAACAAATAATAATAATAAACGTAAAAACGTCACGTCTATGGTTTTATTACGATTAAATGAATAATTTCATTACATAATTATAAAATATTTGAATTATATTATATTTGAAATATTAGCCAATAATTATTTTAAATATTACAAATAATTAAGTTTAATTATAGAATATCTTATATATTAACTTGTTATATTCCAATATTGGTCTTTCTAATCCTTTGAGTTTCTGTATCTATAATGTCCGAGTAATTTCATCTTTCCTTGGTCATATCTGGACAACACCATCTCCGTGAATGCCTCTCTCTTCTTCTTTTTGAAAAAAATAGATCCACCCAGTTAACCCAAAAATCTCATTTTAACTCCACCCTCCAGTCCGACAATATTTTCTGTCTACTTCCACTTGATTGCTTTGACCAAGGCATATGTCCTCTCATAAAGTACTTTACCTGAAGTTAAGATGTCCCCATCATTGATTAGGCATGCGTATAATTTTAACTCTAATATTAAAATATTTTTTTTATTGTAATGCTAATAAAACCGAAAAGATATCATAAAGAAACATAGTATATTTCTAACCAGTATGGAAATGAAGAGATTAAGCCAGCTACAAAGTAAAAAAAATAATTTAAAAACATGAAACCTAACACGTCTTATAAACTGCGCCGGAATGATTGAAAGATGCCGCTCAGAAAGTATTGACTGTTCTCATCAAAACGATAATACACTCCAGAAAAGGAATGGTATTCGGCTAAAGTTGAAATCGTGATAAGAAAACTCTGGTTAAAGAATGTATTGACGCACGTTCCTCACAAATGTCATCTACAAAAAAAGCAGGTGAATCTCAGAATTGGAAAGAAATAAAATAGTTCACAAACAGATTTATTTTTCATAAATAAGTCTGCCTACACCGGAATGATGGCTCTAGAAAAACTGAACAACCAAAGAAAACCAAAATAATATTCGAATTCTTTTTTATCGTAAAACAAAATCTACGTGTTATCTTATAATTAATTTATCGACTCCCCGCTAAGAAAGCTTTAAATTTTTATGGATCTGTAGCTGTTGAGTGGCTCTCGTGTTCCAGTTGTGTGGTCTGCGGATTTAAAATAAAAGAATTATTAATGGCCAATAAATAAAAATAATAGCACCTTACGATGAAAACTTACCTTTAATAGGAATTAATTATGTTAGAAGAACCTCTTGCTAAAATAGCTTATCTCAGAACATTGTTTTTATCATTAAAACATATTATTTTTATTAATTATTGTTACAGATATGAGGTAGCGGATAATCTCTAATTTCAATATAAGGCATTTTGTATTTTTTTATTAGTGACGTAATATAGTTCAATAGATTATTATATCTGTGGAAAATATTAGAAATATTACATTATATTAACTCATGACATTCATTAGGTTTGTAGTTACGAGATTTTGCATTTAATATTGAATCTTCCTTATTATGTCACAAATATACTTATCTATAAAGAGACCTCAACATCTTATTTTTTGAATATTTGGCCCGAAATAGATATATCTCTTTCATTCGAAAATCCTTTCCCACCCAGACCCAGTAGTTCTTATCTCTCATTCTTAAGAATCCCTGATAATCCTCCATGGCGTCTGAAAAGAAGATGACCACGGGATCTGCTAATTTAAAGCAATGCTTGAAGTGCCACCATCGGGTGGGCCCTTCCCAAGATTGTCATGTGTTCTTAAACATTTATCCCATTTACTTATTGTATTTATTTTTATACAGCTGCAAATTTCAATAAATAAAATTTATAAAAATAAATAACATGTAACCTATATTCACACAAAGTAAAGTACAAACAGAACTACGGTAACTAACCTCTATTATTCAAATTAGCCAAGGAGTCACAAAAATAATAGTTGATTTCCAAAACGTTCTGATATTCGTGACACAACAAGAAAATCTTATATTTGAAGTATTAATAATTTATTCATTCAACGATGCAGTTTGAAAGCTCAGCAACCACTGTAAAATAATATATACTCATAAGAATTATTGCAGAAATTTGTCTCCAATTTTAATTATGATGAATATATTGATCGACAGTGATATTCCTTAGACCTTCAAAACCCACTAATTGTGGTCAACTCTTATCCCATTTTTCTTAGGAAAAAAAGCCAGACTTGCAAAACCTCTTCGCATGCTGTAAGTAGAAAGTCTTTCAAACTATATGACTTTTTAATTTATAATTTTTTGAAATATTTCCTTTCTAAAAATCAATTTTAAATAACGGATTGTAACATTCCTATTAATTGTGAATTATTGCCTCTACAGATTAATAATTTCCAAATTTGTTGATAGTTATTTGTAACTGGTTTTAAAGACGAATCAAAGAAATTAATTAGATTTTTTGGTAAGTATTCCTAGTTGAATGTTTTGGATTTAATTCAGCTTCATTAACTTAGACAGTCTAGTTTCTTCTTCTCATTTATATATATATATATATATACACATTTTTTTTATCTGTTGTTGCTGTTGTAAATGTCAGGTTCTGTGATAAATGATATTTGTAAGTGGAATAAGAGACATTATTTATGTGAAAAGGTTTTAGATTTAAAATATAAAAAGGTATATATGACATGAGCAATTAGCCTGCAGAAAATATTTTAAAGAATATGACTTAAATATTTAAGGGCCGAAACGTTTGAGAATTTCTGAAAATAAATTTTGAGAGTATATTTGGATCAAAATTGTATGTTAATAATAAAATAAACCACTCTCAAACAATCATTATAATAAATCATTAATCTAATTAATGGTAAAAATTAAACAGTTTACTAAAAATTAAATAAATATGTTATGGATTTATTTTCAGTAAGATATCGAATGTGTTCTGGTTTGTAAATGACCCTTATAATAAGTAATTTTGTATTTGATGCAATACTTAAAAACTCTCAAAAAAGAAAGCGAACTATTAAAGCTGTGATTTATTTCACTTTTTCTTTCAAGAGTTTAGCCCTTTTTATATTGTGTCCTTAGACTGGGTGGAAGGTCATTTAAATCACTTTGTGAAACCCCTCATATAAGGGTTATTATTTATTTTGCATGTGAAGAGTGAATTAAAGCCAGAATTATATTTTCTCAAAATGACTACTCCTCAAATCCCAAGATATCCCCAGCACTAATTAGTCGAGTCCTAAATTAATGCTAATTAGTTGTTGAGCTAGGATGCTTAGGGGTTGACAACTGGTGTCTATATCCGGACCAACGTTTATCTGAGTCCCCCCGTATTTATACCTCTGGCTTTCAATTTCTAATTTTTTTTTTTTTTTAATGCAATATAAGGTCGTATCATTTTTGAATATAAAACCTTGGAGAAATACTGAAATAACGATATTAGAATAAGGCCTAACATTCGAATCATTTGTTGGACATTAACAAACTTTTTTGTTGTAATGTCTTATTTTTGTTTGCTGACTCAATATCATTTTATTACACGTCAGTTGTCATTTTGGTTTATCTCTTAGCACATGTGACATTGATGTATCGTCAGAGTGTGAATAAAAAAACACATGAACAATTATGTTTTTATATTGACTTCTCTCTTCCCGCAGACCAACCGTTTCCAGCCCTCTTTTATTCCTTATAATTTATACCTTATCCCCGTCCAATAGATCCGCTATCTTGACAAGCAACGCACATAGAATCTCGTACATGATTGATAGATCCAGAAACTGCTATTCTACTGTGACTCCTCCGAACTCCTTATTTACATCAAAAACAAATTGGAAATTTAATATTCAGATGTGAAGGATGGGTTTCGAAAAATTGTATTGTACTCCTTTCCATCGAATGCTCAACCAATTTGACAAAAAATCCCGGTCATTTCATTCAAGAATCTTGAAAATAATATTTTGAAACCACATTAAAATGAGAATAAAATAATTCCTAAAATAATCTCGTATTACTTGTACTTATCTTTTACAATTGATTACTGTTATTGTCCTTAAATAACTGCAATTATGGCCATATTACCTCATTAAGCATTTTCCAGATCTACTCACAAATACATACATTTTTAAATTTACTTTAAAGGAGTTAGTACTTTAGAGTTTTTTGGTTAGGTCATATTATGTTTCCTATAGACGCTTAACATCCAGTTTTTTTTAGCAGGCTGTTATCTAATATCTGAAATATCTTTTGCCGCATACTGCAACTAACATATTTCGGATTTCCTTTGGTTATTAGATGTTCGTAAGTCACACATACCAATTCTTAAGGAACTGCTACTCAATGCTACTAACATCTTCCAATGCTGGATGAATCGTGTGGCCGTATGTGTAACAACTAACTCCCAAAGTCAAATGCCGTTTTCTTTTATTCCGAACATTCGATCCAACGTTGGGCTAACGTTAACATACCATCGCATAGCAGAAGCTTTGTTTCGCTTAAAAGTTTTCTAAGATTTATTTTTTTTTTAGTTATTAGTATTTTAACTAGTTACATAAATGTGTTGATGTTTTACATATTTGTAACATCTACAATAATGTTTATACTTCGGCTGAATTTGGCATTTTACTCGGTATTTCTTTAATGTCAACAGCCGAATTCATTTCAAAATACTTCAGCATTCGCTGTTCATATTTCCACGCAGATGACAGTATATATAAACAATTACTACTGGAAAATATCATTTAATTATTCTTGATATTTTTATCATTCTTCTGAATCTGTTTTCTCTATCCACTTCGATCTCAGACAAGAAAATAGGATCAGTTTATTATACCAGTTATAATGAGAATGGAGAAGAATTATATTTAAAACGTTGTAATTTAATTACATCATGGAAATATATCCTTATATTATATAAAATATAATAATTACCTAAAAGATAACGTAAGCTCCAATCCGATCTCTCGTTAAAAACAATAAGATTATTCCACCTCCTTTGCATCCTAATATTAAGGTGGTATTGATCTTTAATAGCTAAGCCCATAATCAAGTCAAATTATTCTTATTTTCTCTCTATTATTTTGAATTTTATTGTATTTTATACTAATTATACGAAGGTTTTCATAATTATTATGTAATTCACATAACAAATCTATAAACTATTCCTATAGGTCTGACAGCACACACGAAAAAGTAAAAAATATATATATATATATAATGGTTTACAATTATTCATAAGCCAATTTTTTACATATTGCTTTAAATGAAACTCTGTTTTATGTATTTTATTAGTATCAAATATATGCTCCAGTATTACGCATATCTTTATCCGTTACAAGCTCTTACAAATACATATTTAAAAATCAGTTTTAAAAAAATATTTATTCATTAGCAACAGATTTAAATTTGAAAGTAACTAAAATATTCCATCTGTAAATTGCTTTGCAATAAGCAAATTTATTGTCAGTTTACATCTCAAGGAAAATAAGATTTAAAAACAATTTATTTGCCAATTTGACTGTTGATTTGATTTTGACTGTTAAGTTTATTATTTTCAAATTGTTATAAAAATATAAATTTTGGCTATGACATTCTTCAACTCACATGTAAAACTCATATGTAAATGACGATTATAGGATGTTACTACAAAAACTAACAGTAACTTGTTCTAAATATTAGAATTTTCTATTATGTTAACGGAATATTCGTTTCGAATTAAGAAACGGTGAAACTACCATAATAAATAACATTATATGGTGATTAAAAAGTTAAAAATGAGAATACTAAATTTTAAATTGTTGGTTTCATTAAGAATATAATATACAATATTATTAACATTAAGTAATGTATAATTATTAGATGATTAATTCTATTAGAGATTATTGGGGTTTCCAAATTGTATTTTTTTTTCTTGGTGTACTTTTTGGTTTCAGTGATTCATCAAACTAACATTCCTTTCCGTGCTTGACGCCACAATTAAATATTAGTATACACAATTGCGATTGTTTTATATACATATTGCAACAAACTTTGTTTATACGAACTAATTATTGTTTGATATGAACCATAAAATGATGTCACATTTAAACCTATAAAATGATACGTGACATCATTTTATAGTTCACATCTTGAAACATCAGTCTTTCGTATAGTCAGTATCAGTATTTCTTATTGTACTAAATAAGAATTCGCCAAATAATACTGTATAAATTTTTACTCGTTAAAAACCTGCACAATGTAAGTAACGCATAAAAAATGTCGACCAAATAAAATAATAATGATAAATTAGATGATGTGACTAGTACGCTAATAAACATGTACACTGCTGCTTCATTGGCTTGAACTTGACCCTGAAAAAAATTGTTGGCACAATGCGATTATTCTGAAAATTAAATCATGCAGTTAAGAAATAAAAATCAGGATATTATGACACAGCCTTATCTGTTATAATATACCATAGTCTAACCTTAAGTATAATGTACAAGCTTTTGAATTAATTAACATAAAACTTTATTCTGATCGCTTACATCTGGAAAAATCATTTATTATCAAAAGTATCATTTAATCATACCAGAATTACATTTTTTTAGTGATGTATTTTATAAAAACAAAATAGCGGCTTATTACCAAAAAAAACCTTTAATAATATTAACAATGGCTTAAAATATTTGTGAGGACGCACAAATAATGCTAAATAAATTATTAATTACGGCTAAATACATTTTTATTTATTTATTTAATACCAGATCGGCCTGGTGGGCTTTACATGGTTAATGTAAGAGATTTTTTTTTTCAATTGATTATGGGGAAGGTATAGAATCATACAAAAGACACCCCTAACTATGTATAATGTTATAAATAAAGAAAAATAAATTATGAGAAAATTATAATTCTGAATAAAAGATAAAAGTAGGTTAATAACAAAAACAATAACATTTATGGATTTAACAAAATAAATAAGTGACTTCTAATGAAAAAAAAGTGAAAAAAAAAAATAAAATAAAATTTTAGAGTGGCAATAACAGAACTGATAAATATAGAATTTATAACAGGATGTCCTGTAGCAGCCTCGGCTTCAGTCGGGTTGTGGTTGGGTTTCCCAAGTTGTATGTCAATACTCCTTTAACTGTAGGTAACTGAGAGTAGAACTTCATAAGCCTTTTATATAATCCTCTATTATCTCTATTTGTAATTCCCGATCCAATTGGCTGTTTCTTACTAACCAAGGAGTATCATTCACTGCAATTCTTACGACTTTATTTTGATAAGATTGTAATTTTTCCCATTTCGTAAAGGATGCCGCTCCTCAGACTTCACAGCCATACAGGCTAAATAAATAATAAATTAAGACTAACCAAATAAACAGGATTAAAAAAAAAACCATCGTTAGGACGAGCCTTTTATGCTAGTTTATCATCTTCCCCTTCTGCTAGTTTATGATTATACTATGAAAAAGGTTAAATGTTTAAATATTACAAATTTATTTTATTTTATTTTAGTATTACAAAAAAAAAAATGTTGTTCTATTCATGATTATGTTTTACTGTTTGTTTTGCTGACCTTACCGCCGTAACTAGTTTGTTAACTAAACTAGTCTGTCTTTGGCTGTTGTGTTCGAAATAGCAGTAATTATTATTATTATTTTTTTTTTTTATTAAACTATCTAATAAATGATGAAAATCTGCTTTTCAGTTACTACATTGTCCTCGAATAATTGTAATTAATGGATGTTCCCTATTCTCTTTGGGGTTCCTGTTCTATCAAAAAATCCAGAATGAGGCTCCTGAAGGACTAGCGGATCTAAGAGGGAGGTTGCTTATGCAAATGAGTTCTGGCGTTGACACCTTTACGGCTTCATATAACCTCTCCCCCTTTTCAATTAACTTTTTTATCTAGACCAGGAACCTTTACTGGAAGAAGAAATGTTGTCCTTTTGGGAAACTGGTCCGTCCAACGCTACGCTGTCGTAAATTAAAACTGCCAGCTCAATGGGCCCTTTCTAGATCCCGCTTGACGCTGTGTAAACATAGCATTGGTCACAGCTGATGGACGAGTGCTCACAAAACAAGCCAACTGTAGCAGATCCTCCTCTGGTGGTTCCGTGAGCTAATATTGATCATGCCTTTCAATTACTTTTACTGATATTGACATCACCAAAACTTTACTTAAAACTATTATTTTAGGGGCTGTGGTGATTTCATTGATAATCTCTAATTTTCTTATAATTTCCATCGTCCATTAAAGAATTATTTTTGTGTGTATCTATTTCATGTATTAATAAATATCAATCCAAATGATTAAAGGGAAAAATGTCATTTCGATATTTTTATGTTGGAGCTTTATTATTTATTTATTTTCATTTTTCTTCTTTCATTTGTTGTAAAATTTACATTATACTGGCATGTTACCTCTTACTTGAGACCCATTATTAAAATTATATGGTTTCATAAATATTGAGTCGTTTTTTCTTGGAGTTTTTCATCTTTTTTTTTTGTAAACCTCTATAAAGACTCGTGGATTGTCAATTTTTTATTTTTGTCTATGATTCCTTCAACAAAGATTTCTATTGTTTTCTCCTTTATTTAATTATCAATTTATTTCATTGATGATATTTATCACTTCTGTATAACTGCTTACAATATGACACGTTTTATTATTTTTAAAAACTAAATAAAAGGTACCTTGTAGCATAAGACCCATTAATTATGCATTGATATACCATACCGTTTTAATTAAAAATCCTTAAAATCGCTTTCGATAAAATGGTAAAACTACTGGTAAATCGATTAGAGCAGAAACGTTTCTGCAACATCTCAGACATGTACCATCTTAAATTTTAATTCCAGTCTCGTATATCTCCTCGTTTTTGAGCTAGGATGTAGGATACATACACACACTGGCGAACATATAGACTATTTTTTGAGAATTAGTTGTTTGGAAATAGGAGTATCTTATAATGTTTGTTTATGTATTATTTATATTCATAAAACATACTACATATTTACCTATTGTATAATTTTGTACAGTTGTAAATTACATTAAATAAATAATTAAATAATATTCATAAAAAATCCGTCCAACAATTTCTGACCCCTTCGGCCTCTGGCTGTTCGTTCCCGACTTATTTTTTTTTACTGGTATTAAATATTGACGATTATAGCAATATTTCAATTTATTTTCATTCCGTTATTCATTTGATGGTAATAAGATTCTGTTGAGTGCAAAAATATTGTTTTATTTATATTATATCTTCCATTTTAAGTTTAAATTATGTGTGTAGGATAGTTAAAATTGTGAAAATATTCCTAGGAAACAATTTCAATTATACAAAAATACATTTTATGCAGATTATTCTATTTACAATTATATCAATATGACCTTCAGAATTTGAGTAGTCTACTAAATCCGATTTCATTCACTTTCGCTTCTACGTGCTTCATCTGTACTTTCTGGGATACTTCTTATTATATCTATAAAACTGAAATGATATTTTTTTAAATGTGAATATGCTTTTAATTTATCGCTCAGAGGTTGAATTAAGAAAAAAGTTTAATTCTACCCCATTCGAATTAAATAAACTTCTGTGAGATGAGATGAAAGATATATTTTCATCACTCCTTCTCAAAATTCGTATGCCTTTCCAACGACCCGAATGAAAATATTCAAAGAAATGCCAAGAAACGCAGTGGTGGCCAAAAGAATATATAGAAAGCCTATCCTAGACAGGTGAGGTTGCCGACTCACTCTCCCCTCCTTTATAGGGGCCTTTTCTGTTTAAGAGCTTTCCTATTTAATTTATTGCTACATAAATTACCCAGGCAATAAGTTTCCCCTCCGCAGTCTTTTGTTACCTTAGCAGCTCTTAATATTACAATTTTTCCTTCAGGTAGGCTATATTTTACACTTTATTCTATGTTATGAGATCCAATTTATAAAGGATCTGAATTAGGTTGGCGTTCATAAATCTTATTTTCGTTTAATCATATTTGTTTTATTAAATTTACTCACTATTTGCTTTGTAAAAGAGATGTATTTCTTGACAGTTGTGAGTAAGAATATTATATAACAATTAATATATCTTAGACCTTACAAGACTAAAATGAAACGAATTTTACTATAAGGATAAATAAACTTACTCATATACCCGTACAAGCCATAGAAAAGAAAAATCCATAATTATAATTCCAAATATTAAATAAAAAAGGGGAATAATTAATAATCATAAAGAAAAATAGGCGAAACATAACTAATTAAATAATTATATATACAAGTGGGGGCGCGGTGGCACTGTGGTAAGACACGACGCTACTAACTCTAAGGAAATTGTTTTCTGTTACACTGTAGCCATGAGTCAACCCTGTGGGTTCTGGAGACTTCCTGGGGTCCACCTAGCCTCATAAATTGGGTAACCTTAATTTGGTAAAAATCTGGCGATCGAACGTGAATCTGACCAAATCACCTCCTTGCACAAACGTTGGTTTAGTAACACTATTTCCTAACAAATTACTGCACCCTAAACCCTTCATGGGATGTAACAGTACAGATTTTTTTAAAAATATTTATAAGTAAAAGCTTGTTCCCTGTAAAATAATTTCCATCAGTAATTTCTAAATTTACCACACTAACCTGTCAAAATAGTTTTAAAAAATTCAACTTATAGCAAAGTATTATTTGTTGTAATAACAGCATGGTCCATAGCAATTATCTGATACTTTTTTCTGACTTATTATTGGATTTTTTTAAATTTTCAATTTTTGTCCATACCTATTGGTTCATGCAATGGGTTGAGAAGAACTGATCTCACGAAAAAAGTAGTGTAAGATTCCACATAGCGCCTATGCTTAGACAACGAATGCTTTGCATATTCTATTTGAATGTGAAGCCCTTACCTTTTACAGTTTACAACACTTGGATCAGTAATTAAACCTCAAGGTATCACTAGAATTCATCCATTGGGCAGCGTTAGGCCCATCAAATTGCTATGGGATTTCTAGACCAGTTAAAGATAACTCACAAAAAGTCTAAATTCAGGTGGGGAAGGTTCTCTTTAGTGTAATAATTATAAGCATAGCCTTCCCCTTGGTTCCTTAAAAGAATTCAAGTAAAAGGAAGTAAGAAATATATTACTTGTATTATCCAAAGCTGTTATTCCCTATTAACCGATTTATTATTGAAAGACAATTAACAAAATGTTATAATAATTGTTATCTAATTGGTATTAACAATCTTCTACTTTACTTTTCTGTAAAGATACATACAGACGTATTTGTTTGTATTGTAAAACCATTTAATAATATTTTATTATCCGCTAACCGTTATTCTTTTTTTTTCAGGTAAGCGATACTTATACGATACCCAAAAGCTGCTTAGTGACATTCCAGTGAACTGATAGTGAAGTATATCTACTATTAATGATAATTTTCTTAATTTTGGAATTTTCATGTCAGGTTTTAATGGACATGTTTACTAGAGTTTAATAAAATGTCTTTATAGTTATTTATATAGTTCAAATTAGATAGAAGTATTACAATAATGTATAATTTTCAATGGGGTAAACGGCTAGAATGGGTTCATTTATGTAATTTTGGTCACTTTTTAAATAAACTTTAGTTGAAGATGAAAGAGCAAGCCTAAATCCCCAAGTTAAATGGCGCATTTATTCATGAAAATGAATAATTATTTAGTAGTCAAAAAATATTGAAAACAAACCATAAGGAATCGTGTGATTTTTATTTATATCTTTATTTTTTAGGAGTAGTATGGATTATTGTGTGAGGTGTTAGGTGTTAGGTTAAGTCCGTTGATCAATGCATAAAACTCAGACCATTATACGTATATCTGTAAATAATTTCTAGTATCCTTAACACCGGAATGCATTTCTGGCAGTCTTAAAATTCTTTTTAATTTACTGATTGATTTAATTAAGTAAGGAATTAGACTTTGTTTTGCCTATAAATTTTTTTTTTTTTGATAGATTTATTTATTGATAGATATTACAATCTGCCACACAGTTGTGGGCAATAGGTAATTGTGATGAATGATCTCATACACACTAAAATAAAA